>NC_056739.1:1239316230-1239381230 GCF_019279795.1 Protopterus annectens
TATGCCTGGACGTCCTTGTGTTTGATCCTGGTTTCCTATTAGAAAAGGCAAGTCCCTGTTTTCGAAACTTGCTCTTAATGGAGAGGATTTTTTGTAGGAGAAGGTAGGTTGTTCACCTAAAATAGATTTTAGATCATCCTGGCTGGAAAAAATGTTCCAATTCCTAATGATGACTTCCCACATCTCCTGCATGTCCCTACTGATTGGTAATGGAAACTGCAGAGTTTATCAGTTAGGTTAGTACTTCTGCTGCAGCTGTTGTAGCCACATATCAGTACAGGCTTGTGCTTGATGTCTCTCTTGTATTACCCTGTCCAGCTCTTGTTCTATAATGTGGTCAGGATAGTTTCTTGCTAAGAACATACGTTTGAGGAAATTGGCTTCAGAAACAAAATCCTCATCTACACTGATGATGCAGGAAAGGCAGATGAACTGTCCTCGTACCACATTCTTTATGGAGAAATGTGGGTGCTGACTATTGTAGTCCAGAAAATTGTTGCAATTAAGTGTTTTTACGGTGGGTGTTGGATTCCAAACTATTGTTAGACTTGTTGATCTTTATGGTGGTGGTGTCCAGGAAACAGATAGTTGCACCTCGTCCAGAGATGGTAAAATCCAAGTATCCTATGCTATTTGTTATCTCCTTGATGAAGTCAGTCAGTTCCATGTCTGTGCCTTCCCAGATGAAAAAAATATCATCAATATAATGTCTATATATCCATACAGACTGGTAGCCTGGTAGGTGGATGAGCGTTTCTAACTCCCAGGTAATAAGGACCGAGTTGGCTAGCGCTGGGGCCATTTTCGACCCCATAGCTACTCCCCGTACTTGTTGGTATAGTTTTTGATTGAAATGAAAACAGTTGTTGTTGATAACTACCTCTGCTAGGTCACAAATAGTGTTAGTTCTGTTAGAGGAGAGCCTGGCATATTTGGAGATATACAATTTTAAAGCTTCCAACCCTTCTTTGTGTGGGATGTTTGGGTACAGGGCTACTATATCCAATGTAACTAGAGAGCAGTTAGATGGATCTACTTGAGCCCTGTAAAATTGATCTAAGAAATCCCACGAGCCCTTCAGATAAAAGTTGGTGGCTTGTACCAAAGGGTTTAGCACAGTATCCAAATATTCCGAGATTTTTTCAGTTTTAGTGCATTTATTTGATATCACCAGCCTGAAGGGGGATCACTTTCATTCTGGTGCATTTTCGGGATGCCAAATAGTTTACCCATGCTAGGGTTCCTTACAAGCATATACAAGTGCTCCTCAAGTGAAATATTTTGAGTTTGCTCTAACTTTTTGAGTAGCTTGTCAGTACTAGAAAACTGTTTGTTGACTATATTAGTGTTAGTGGCTATGTAAAACATGCCATCTTTCAACTCTTTATTCACTTTTTTGATGTAATCATCCTGTGTCATGAGCACTAGGCCTGTGTCCTTATCCGCTTTCATGATCCTGAGTGTCTTGTCATGTTTGAATTCCTTTAGGGCTAGTTGTACAGGTTTGGTTAAATTAAACCATTTAAAGTTGCTAGGTTGCTTTAATAGCAATCTCATGTCATGTTCACAGACCTTCAAGAAGGTTTGCACTACGTGATGCAGAGTCGGGTTAAACAGGCTCTTCATTTTTATCAGTGTGTTATGGTTGAGGTTAAGGTCCTTTATTTATTTATTTAATTTAATTTAATTTGATTAGTTAATTAAGTCACAATGATAATGTACCTTGTAATGCTGACATCTCTTGGTAATCACAGCATTTTTTATGGGTTGGGTTATTTTATTGCTGAGTCTTATGATTGGCCCTTTGACATTCTATCTCTTTATGAAAGATTAGTATTTTTTGAATTACAGAATATTAAGTGTGTACAACTGATTACACTGCATTTATGCATTTGTTTCTGAAGAAGTCTTATCCATCAATAAAAGATGAAAGCGCTTAAACACTAGTTCATCCTATGTGTTTTATTTTTTTGTTTTATAGTTCGAGTTTCGTTTCTCGTGGTCAGGGTGTTTTAAGCTATTTTATTTTATATATATATATATATATATGTGTGTGTGTGTGTGTGTGTGTGTGTGTGTGTGTGTGTGTGTGTGTGTGTGTGTGTGTGTGTGTGCATATGGGTCTACCTGACAACACCGAAAGCTCAAAAGGCCGACAACGAGATCACCGACACCACAAAAATGAAAGTGCAAAAACACGACAGTTCACATGCCCGACAAAGCACAATCACGACAGTTAACAAAACAAAACAAATTCCCCATTCCAAAAAACACACACACACATCACAAGCATACTAAAAACCTGATAAACCTACACTTAACCTTACATACACAACTATCTATGCACTAACCTTAACCCAAACCCTAACTCTAAGGTCCGTCACTATCGCACACTTACCTTACCTGCACCCTAACCCTAAAGTCCATCACTATCACACACTTACCTTACCCACACCCTAACCCTAAAGTCCATCACTATTGCACACTTACCTTACCCGCACCCTAACCCTAAAGTCTGTCACTATCGCACACTTACACAGTCGCACTCGTTTCGCATGTCAGTGCTTTCAGAGTTGGGATTTCGACTTGTCGGGTATTTCCGTTGTCGGTCTTCCGGTATCAGTCATCTCGTTGATGTTGATTTTGCTTGTCAGTCTTCTCAGGTAGACCCGTGTGTGTGTGTGTGTGTGTGTGTGTGTGTGTGTGTGTGTGTGTGTGTGTGTGTGTGTGTGTGTGTGTGTGTGTGTGTGTGTGTGTGTGTGTGTGTGTGTGTGTGTGTGTGTGTGTGTATATATATATATATATACATATATATATATATATATATATATATATATATATATATATATATATATATATATATATATAGCTATGGCTCACCCACATAAGGCTGTGCATTCAAAATATTGGATATGTGTGTCTTACCAACATATTATATGAAAGCTAAGGATTTTGAAAAGTGCCAGTATCTGCATGTACAGGTTTGTGGTACAGTTGGGAATGAGACAGGGTATTGAGGGGGTGTCACGGTGTTGATTTATTATTTTTGTATTTTTTTTTTCAATATTTTGTGATCAATATTTTCAGATTCAGACTTGTGTTTTTTTCAAACATTTGTAGGTGATCCATGTATACAGGCTGCCTTTTATACTGTTGGGAACCAGTTAACATCCTAAATGATGCAGTTTACCTAATATGCCTCACTTCTAAGACATGCTCTTCTAATTTATATTTTCTCACTGGAACAAATCAGAGAAATTATAATGGTTAATGGTATCAGGAGTAGGGATATTTGCATATACTGAAGGCTTGAGTCCTTCTTTATTTGTATGTAAATTAACAAGCCTTTTGTCAGCAATGGCTGCATTGCTACGTCTAACACAGGCATGGAGAAATGCTTTACTCTGAATGTAAATTGTTCTGGAAACCATGCCAGTATATTAAATATCACCAATCTACCAATATCAACACAAAAGTATCAGAACTCTGTTGCTATTGCCAGGTTATGTATTTTCTGTAAATATTTTTATTTCCTGCAGCAGTACCTGCTATTTTCACAATTACTGCTGGAATACTTCAAATATTCAAAGTCAGATAATATAAAAACTGAAGCAGATACATTTGTGCTGTAAATAACATACTATTTGGCACAAAAAAAATCTAGAAAAATGATAGATCGTTTATCTCAAGTTTAATAAGCAAACATAAATAACTTTAATGTAGAGCAAAACAGGTTATTGTGAGGCTAAAAGGTGTTCAGTGTGCAGATTTCTGTAAAAGGAGTTATATTTCATGTATGTAAACAATTCAACAATCAAGTTAATAAGCGAAAGCAGACAAAGTGTCATTCAGTAAAAAAGACAGAAAGGACCATTATCCTACATTTCTTAAGAAACTAGTATGAATAACTTGAAACTAAAAATGACAGCAAGGTACTATGAGCAAAAAAAATGTTACTCAGCATTCAGCCACCTACAAAATGAATTATGTTTTAGCGTCTATATTATCTTATCGAAGTTTCAGAATATCAAATCTGATATGGTCGACACCATATCATCAAATTCTGAAACATCGAAAGATAAAAAAAATTCCTAAAAACAAAAATAAATAAAAACTTACCTTTGCAAACAGGGGGCAAGCCCCCCCCATGCACACCCCCCTACTTAAATATGCCAACTCCGAGACCGCACTACATTGAACTAAATGGAAATCTCCCCTTACGGAGATTTCCGTTTAAACGTTCGATGTTTTTTGCTTTCGCTAATCTAGTGCCGACAATATCAGCTTCAATATTGGCCTTCGACAACATGAAGTAGACCCTGTTTTTATACATGTGGTCTAAGTGTTTTGTAAAAGGATAAATATGAAAAAAAAATAAAGTTCCTGAGTTATGTACTTTTATTTTCACAAATACATTGTTGTCTTCCCCAAAGCGGCCCAAATCATTTTATTTGTAATACACAAAGAGTAAATATTTTTTTCTGTTGCATTAGCCCTTTAGCTAAAATAATTATTATAGTCTGTGTCATTTCCAAATGCCATTACAGTGTTGGGTTCTAATACAGAAAACACCTTACTAATATCAGAGATTGGTACGACTGCATATCCTAAGATGTAGGTATTTACTAAATAACAGTACTTGTATTCCAAATATTTTGCTGTTACTAAAGATATGCAGACAATACAGCTTGGTTTAATTACTAGCAAGGAGTGAAAGAGATGTACAGAACATCAGTCAGACTTTACTGCTCAAGCTTGTCTTATGGAGAATTAGAATTTAACTGCCATATGCTTCTCCACTTAAGCTGATCTGTTTCAGTCTCCTAAAATGTTGTTAGATATTTCCTTATGTTATTTCTTCATGCTCATAGCAGCCACATTGTTAAAGCTGCCAGCAAACCAGTGACAAATTAGAGAACTTCAACTGCCATAACATTTTTACATTTGTGTTATATTTCTCAAGAGGGATGGCTCTGTCACAATCTGCTGTTAAACAGACAGACTTTACCTTAAAATTATTCCCTCATGTTCCCAGCAGCTGCAGTATTAAAACTGCTTGGAACAGATACGTAAAATAAAGTGTAACAGTAGTGTTTGCATTTCTCATTCAATCTCTCTGCAGTCTCCAGACCACTGAGTGTGTTATTAGTCACTGTTACAGAGTTATTCTTCTTTATATGTGCATAACCTTTCCAATGTCATAGTAAATTGTTTTATTCCTGCTGAAACATAAGACCTGATGTAGGCACATTTCCATCCTGATGTACAAAGTTTGTATCTAGAACATCTGCTTGGCACTGCATAACATGCTGCCACAAAGACAGCATGCATCACGGGCAATGTTGGCCATGACTTACCACTCCAGATCAGGTGTACTCATGTACAGATATCAGGCTTCTTAATTAGAGACGTCACTATAGCAGCATGGCAGTTGGGAAACACTGATGTAGGTATCATGGACAACACCAGATATCATACTGCAATGAAAAGAAGATATTGATTTTGAAAAATGTGGTTATTAATAATTTTTCTTGTTTTCAGTTATGCATGAAAAGGTGATGCATAGATCCATAATCACTATCCTCCAAAAGATGGCTTTGCAAACACACAGAAATCTGCACAGAGACCCAAAAATAGTCAGTCCTGGCTGCTGTAGTCAATACGGGGTGCAGGACTGAGTTAAAAGACAAAGCTGAAAGAGCACATTTCACAGACACATTGTGCATAAACATCTGCAAAACTGTCAGTCTCGCTGTTTCATTCAGAGTATGATGTAGGACTGAGATGAAATGCAATACTGAGAAATATGGTCTCAGCTACTTCATACAGAAAGCTGCATGTAAATAACTGAAAAAAGGAGTGTGATCCAGTCTACCCACCTTATACAAAGAAACAAATGAATACATAATGAAAAAACTCTGTGTCTAGCAACGGAATCCACACATAGTACATGCAAAGAGCTTTTATGTTTAAACAGTATGCCCACAATTCAGGCATATGAAAATAAAAGCTTATGCTTTAAACTGAGCACTGTCTTGTTGTAAGGAGACGACTAATACATAGACACAAACTCATTGCTCACTGTCTGCGTATCGCATTTCATAGGCCTTAGTGTTATTATACAGTCTAGAAGGCAGCACCACTCAGTCTGAGAGAAACAAAAAGCCGAGAATCTTCCCCAAACTATAATCACTTCACTCCATTATTCACCAACATGACTTAGACCTTCTTCCTCTCTGTGAAATACGGCTAAAAGCTATAGCCCACAACCTTAGATTTCATTTTCCCAGCTAGACGCTACAGGCTCCTTTATAAGCATCACCTTTTTTGCAGCTTTTTAATTATCCCACCCAAAGCTAATGAACATGATTCTAACTAGTTTGTCATCAAACTCATAATCTTCAGTACTCCTGAACATACCATTATCAGTAACTGTGAACCCCCTTCTGCCTTTCTTTCTGGCTTTGAATCCTTCCTTCAAAATCTCCCCCAGATTAATAACTTTCTGCACCTTTACAGTTATGCAGATTGCTTAACTGACTTCAGCATCTCCACACATTTTAAAAAACCCACAATGCACAGCTTCATCTCCAACAATAATTCCGTATTACAATATGTCTAAACCAAAACCCTTAATAAAATTTACAGACTTAAAGTCCTACTTCCCTAGATGTTCTCAAAATAATTGCATCTACTTACAACAAGAGTGATAGCCAGAGTTTGCCTAGAAACAAAGCTTACTTGAGTTATATAGAAACCATTACATTAGCCTTCATAACACTGCCATAAAAGTGATTTGGGGGCAAAAAGGCAAAAAAATATAGTGTAAAACAAGTTTTTATTCTTTAAATTCAAAAGAACTCTGAAAGGAAGCAAATAAAATTGTAACAAACAACAAACATTCTCAAACCTATACCTCCTACTATTGATGAGTTTAAAACCGACTTTATAGCTCCCCATATTATTCCTTCTCCAGCTAGTCAAAACTTTACTACAAACTCTGACTTTCTTACCCAATTCTGTTTTAAGAAGATATTATGCAAATATAATAAGAATGACAGTTACACCTGGTTTTTGTCTGTCATCTCTTTTGTCACCTCTCCAACTTCTCCATTTGCCAGCATCCTTCCCCAATCTATCTTACCGTTTCCGTAAACCCATCTTTCCTTTTAATACCTTGGATTTGTTTCTAATTTTCTCATTGCTGTCTTTGTCAAGCTACTAAAACAAAGTTTCCAGGTCTCTGAATATTTAAACCCCTCTCGTGGCACCAACATCGCTTTTCATTTGAAAGAATCTCTTAAACTGCATTTTTCCATTACAGACTCTATCCTAAATGTCATGGACTAAGGTTTAATATTTGATGCCTCTTCAATGATCTCACTATTCTACTCAGCTCTGTATACTCTGCCTGAATCTATTAAACTTACAAACTGGATGAAAGGCTCACCTGAAATCCTTCATCCCTTCATCCACTCTGCACAGGTGTTTACCAACCTCTCAAATTTAGTGGCCCCCTGTAGTAGTAGGAAAACGTAGTCCACAAAAGCCACGAAAACTGACAGGTCACGAAGGAGGCATATAGATGACAAAGTGGGTTTTTGAAGATAAGGATGAAATTATGCATTGTTACGATTATGAAAAAGCCTGTAATTTCCAGGCTCAAGATATTTAGCAAGAGTAAGAGAGAAATTAGGGAAATGAAAAATACAAGAAAATTATCAAAAGCTACAGACAGATATTTATAGAAAAAAAGTGACTTAGGAAGTGATAAAATGTAAAGAACAAAAACTGTTTTTGAAAGGAATGAAAAAAGAACATGGACATGGGAAAGAAAAAGAGATTTAATGCGGTACCATATATATGCCAGGGTCTATAGGTTCATAGATTAGTACTAGACTAACTGCCCTTTTGGGCCATTTGAAACCTAGCCAGTTACCCCATGTGAGAATCAAACCCTGCAACTTGTGTCTTTAAGGTAAACACCTTAACCATTATGCTATCCTCCCACCCCTTCACTACTTCACGTTGCCGAAGGCCGACAATATCGAAGCTGATATTTCCATGTGGGGGGTGCAGGGGGGCTTGCCCCCCTTGCTTGCAAAGGTAAGTTTTTTATTTATTTTTGTTTTTAGGCATTTTTTTTATCTTTTGATGTTTCAGAATTCAATGATATAGTGTCGACCATATCAGATTCGATATTCTGAAACTTCGATAAGATAATATAGACGCATATGTCAAACTAATAAATACAAACGGTACAGCTCCAAAGACATTTGAAGAGACATGCAGGCAAAGGCACTCAGATATGGAAACGTTCAAAATACAAAAAGATCATAAAGGGAGACTACTGAGGCAGAAATTAAACAAATAGAAACTGAAATGATGGACAATCTGTGAAGTGAAGGACTAAATGGAGAACCTCCAATGCAGGTAATGTTGTAACATGATGGAACAATGAGTCCCCAGATTATGGAGCAGCAGATGTAGTGGGAGGTATCTGAAAATGATTTGCCAAATGCTGATGCTGTGGAGCCTTTTGTAAGAGACTCAGACAAAAAAATGGCGAACCTGTACAGCAAGAGAAAGGGCAGAAACCAGTGGCAAACCTGACATAGGTAATGTTGAGGCACAATGGCCTAATGAGTCCACATATGGAGGACCAACAGATGAAGCAGGATGCATATGAAGAGGATATGTCTGTAACTCTTTTTTAGAGTATTCAGAGAAAACAGAGAACAAAGAAAATGCTCTCAGTCCAGAATAAAGTGATCTAAGGCAAGACCTACTTGACACAATGGAGATGGATAGATATATTAAGATAGATGAAAGAAACAGAATGCAAGAGGCAAATAAGACTGAAAATGATAGAAGACTGGTGAATCACATGAACACAGTAATTGGGGCTATTCATGTGATATAAACAGAAATAGGGATACCATTAATAGGACCAAAAGGATATACTATTGTGCAGCTAAACTAATAATGAATAAAATGTTCTCACCAAAATGTAGAATGAGTGGAAACATCAATTAGAGAAAACTATAAAGCAAAGAAAAGTGAACAGATAATCAAGAATCCTTAGAAAGATAGACATGTTACAATCAATGCATAGTATCAAAACAGATCAGGATTTATCATACACTATTTCTAATAATAAAGGAAAAATATCAGCACAAGCAAAAAATCTTAGAAGGTATGCAGATAAATATAAAGTAAAAATTCAAAATAAGGAATTCCATGATTACCAAAAAAAGGTTTAATAGAGAAATGGGAAATAAAGCAAAATTAATAGATAAAAAAAAAAAGAAGAAATAGATTCATTTTGGAGAAGTATTTATGAAGCCCTTGTTGAAATAACAAAGATGGTGAATGGATAGAAGAATTCAAAGAAATAGTAAGAAACTCTAAGGTAGTTGATATGAAATGGGAATGAAGTAATAGAGACATTGGTTCAGGCTCAGGAGTAGTATCTAACATCTGGCTAAAGATAATAACGTCTGTATACAAAGATTTAGCCTTAAGTAAAATTACTTACATGCACATCCTGAACAGACACTGATTATGTTAACAGCAGAGAAAAAAACAATTCTCCTCCTTAAAAGTGAACCTGCAAGCCATCCTAAGAAGTATAGATTAATATCTTGCCTTCAGACAATAAACAAAGTATATCATGGAATCGATGCAGAGTTTATAGTCAATTAGAAAAAATACAGCAATAGAACAAAAAGTTTATAAAAGAAAGTCATATAGAACAAAAGATCATTTGTTGCTAAACAAAGTGATAACAGAGAGTTGTAGAAGGGGGAATCTATATATGACATGGATAGATTGCAAAAAAAAGTATTTTATCAGCATCCCACATTCACAGGTAGTGTGGAATGCTGACAATGTATAACATACACTCTGCGTTGATCAATTACAATAAAACTACTTTGGAGCTAAGCCATGACAAAGGGCAAATTATTATCCCGAGGATAAAAATTCAAAACGGGATATTCTAGAGTCATTCTTTGTCGCCACTGCTGTTTTGTTTTGCCCTTAACCCATTCAGCTGTTTACTTAATGGGCTAGGCTATGGTTATAGTTCCTAAATCACAACCTTGCATAAAGACATTGCAGATGCTCCATATGTTTTTCTAGTGTAGCTTGCATTTTTACTTTTCAGTTTGTCTTCTATTTATGAATCCTTATATGTTCTACCTGTACTCATGTCATATAATATATAAATATTTTTTGTATGGTTTTCTTTGCTTCTGGGCTGTGGCTGAAAGACATCCATACGGATCAATTTACTTCCCTGGGAAATAAACAAACAAAAAAACAACAAAATATATAAGTAAAAATAAAACTGAGTGACAGCCCT
Source organism: Protopterus annectens (assembly GCF_019279795.1). NCBI lineage: Eukaryota > Metazoa > Chordata > Ceratodontiformes > Protopteridae > Protopterus > Protopterus annectens. The sequence continues at coordinate 1,239,326,597 of NC_056739.1, forward strand.
GAATGTTTGGCAGGTGCTCACAAGAAATCCCCATAAAGCAATTACGTGCTATGTGGTCTGGTCTGGACATTTACCAAATTCAGCACATGACAATAAGATACGTCTGCTAAATGAGGTAAAAACGGTCTTCTTTGACCTTTGTGTCTTCATTCCTAAGACACTGGCAGCTATAAAGGAAGTTCTGCAGTGTCACAGAAGGAAATAAAATATATAGCATTTCATGTCAAGAAATTCCCTGTTAAGACATAGGTGCAGCCATTCAGAAGCACACATCAGCATGTCATCTGCACCTCAATGTACACAGCCTTAGTCACAGGTATGTGTTTTTCACAGATACCTAGACTGACAGTAATATATATCAGCAAGTTTTATAAGAAAGAAAACAATGCATCTGACTATACACAAAATTAACATTATGCAAATATAGTCAGACCTTCATCTGTTTTCTCTGAAGCATTGATATTTATAGACAGTTAAATCTTCTAGCAGCTTTGATTTAAATTTCATAAAATTCTGTTCATTTCTGCCATGAGGGTGTAGATTAGTCAAGGTTGCAAGAAACATCATATTAAAGACTTTTTTTCATTTATCAGAAGAACAAAAATGGCCTCTTTTAAATTACGGACCTTTGATTCTGGGCTCTGATAGAGTAAAGGAAACATATTTTGAGCTTAGGTGCCTATGAGGGATAATATTCCTGTCACAGGCAATAAAATGTCAGGTGTGGTATCATCACAGCGGCTGTAGTAGTCATGTGTAACTAATTAGCTTTGTATTTATTTATTTATGTAGGTACCTATTCATTTATTCATTTTTTTGTGCTAGACTCCCTTGACTTTTTAAGGAAAATCAAGGACATTAATTTAAAAGAGCACACCACCTTGGTCACAACTGACATAGGGGCCCTGAACACAGCATTTCCACATGATTATTGCATCGTGGCAGTTACCCATCCATACAATCACATGTGGTAAGCCCTGCCATGGGATGCAGAAGTGCTAGGTAGATTATTCAGAGAGCTGCTCAGTAAGAAGTACTTTTAGTTTGCAGCACATTGGTTCCAACAAACCACAAGTATTGCACTGGGTGCAGCTATGGCACCTAGCTTTGCAAACACTGCTTTGGGGAGATGGGAGGAGGAGGATTACATCTATAGCATCTCCTTCTTCTCCCATATCAACTGCTACCTTCACTTTATTGATGGTATCTTCATCATTTGGGAAGGTAACCCCACAAGGTTGCAGGATTTTTTCATGCACATTAGCAATTCCACACCCTTTCTGAAATTTACTGCTCCCCACAGGCAAGAAAAGTGAACTCTCTAGACTTGACTATTTTCAAAGACTCCACCACAAGAAAACTCAGCAACAACCTATATTGGAAGCCCACCAGGGTTAATTTACTTCTCCAGAGCAACAGCATGCATCCTCACATTACCAAGACGGATGTGATCAAACTGCAAGGGATGCATATAACCAGGACCTCAAAGGCCTCCAAGACTTTACCAAGAACATTATACATCTAAAGAAGGACATCTTAGCTTTAGGCTACAGTGACAGACTAGTTAGATCCATTTTTAAACCTGAGACCTCAGGAAAACTAAAAAAACAACCTTCTAGACCTGAGGACCAGACACTGCAGGTTTTCAGGGAGAGGTTTATGGACTTACAGGACCCTAAGTCAGATAAGAACATAGCCCTGACCTCTACCATGGACTTTAAGGAGATGAGAGAAGTGATAATTAACAACTGGGTGATCATCTCTGAAAACAGGCAACTTAGCAACCTGCTCCCAGCCCACCCACACATGGAAAGCAGGAAGACTGAAGAAGAAGAGAGACTGTTGCAGACCCTCAATGTATCATTTCTGCCCCTTGATGAGTTATAAAAAGAAGTTCAAATGCCCCAACTCAGGCTAAAAATATCACCGTAAAACTTTTCGCAACTGCAACACAGAATAAATAGTTTACATGGCCAGCTGCAGGAAATGAAACTGCTTTTATGTTGGAAAGACCATCAACAAATTTCAAAAGAAAAATCACTCAACAACTTTCAGAAATCAGAGCAAATGGGTAAAAAAACTGTTTCAAAACATCTCTTAGAACACCCTGACCATAAAGGCTTTAGTAGAGACAATCAACATTTTGTCACTTCAAGGAAACAAACATAACATACTGGAGAAAAAAGAACTACACTGGCAAATCAAACTAGAGTCATGTAAAAAGACAGAGCTAAACTCTTCTGGCTCTATCCGCAGACTCCTCAGTCTCAGAAAACTCAACCACATGGCCTTCTACTGATACAAACCTAAGAAACAGCTATAATTGTTGTTTGAGTCATAGCTTTAACAAACCTTATAGCCTCAACTTTAACCAAACTTTGAAGGTCAGAGTGGGCAAATAGGTAGGGGATCCAACTTTGAATACTGGGGAAGCTCTCGCCTTTCCTCTAAAAGTTGTTTATTTGGATTCCTTTTTAGGTTCATAGGTAGGTACTAGGCTATCTGCCCGAAGGCATTTATAAGCCTAACCGGAATGTGTTGCCTTTTGCCGCCCCCTTAGATTAGTTCCCTGTGCCTCTGTCCAGCAGAGCCATTGAAGTGATTCCTGGGGTAAACTTTCTGTTTCCCATCCACTCGTCAAGGTTTCTCTTGAAGAGGGTTAGTGAGGAGCTCTGCCTAATGTAGATTGGAGTCTTGGTCCAAAGCATGGGAAGTCTCTGGGGCAGGAATCTATCCCTCCAGCACATCCTATTTATTGTTGTGGTGAAGTTTAGATCCCTGGACAGTGTGGCTCGAGGGGATATGGTTTTCTTTAGGTGGAGCATGTCCATCAATTCTGGGTTGGACATGGCCTTGTATGTCTGGCAGAGATCACCTCTGAGTAGGCGGTATGCAACCGAGTACAGCTGGAGTTTCTTCAGTCGAGCTGCATAGGGCATCTGCTTGAGGTCAGTGATCCTCTTGGTGAGGAACTTCTGTGGTCTTTCCAGTTGTTGCAGGTGTCTTGTAAGGTACATCCCAAATGGGGCATTGTACTCTATGATGGGTCTGATGAGTGATGTGTAGTGGGGCCCAATGACCTCTTTCAATCTGGATGCAAACCCTTTTGTGATTAGGTGGGCCAAATAGAAGGATTTTCTAACCACTTTGGCAATATGATTATCAAAAGAGAGGTTACTATCTACTTGGGTCCCCAGATCCCTTATTACGTCTTCCGTATTTAGGGGGCTACCACCTATGTGGTAGTTTGTGGGTACTTTGTATTTTCCAAAGGGGATGACTATGCACTTCTTGGCATTTAGCTTGAGAGCATGGTTTTGACACCAGGTATCTGTCTCAGTGAGACCCTTTTGGAGGATGTCTGTGTCAGCCGGAGAGTCAGTTATAGCCCATAGTTTGCAGTCGTCTGCGAACTTGGTCAGCCATATTCCTCCTGTGCTTGCCTGTACCTCTGAGAAGTATATGCTGAACAGGAGGGGTCCTAGGACTGAGCCCTGGGGAATGCCACTTGTAACAGGTTTAGAGTCAGACCTAGCTCCTGCAACTCTTACCATGTGAGTTCTGTCCCTGAGCCAGTTGGCAACCCATCTTGTGACGTAGAGGTTTATGTTCAGGCTGGTGAGCTTGTCTATAATACCTGAGTGGGGAATAGTGTCAAAGGCATTTGCGAGGTCTAGGTAGGCTGTGTGGACCACCTTTTCCTCATCTATAGCCTTGGTAACTGTCTCAAAGAAGTCCACCAGGTTTAGGAGGCATGATCTGCCCTTAACAAAACCGAACTGGGTTGGGTCCAGTGTTTGGAGGTTTCCAATGTCTCTGTTAATGAGATCCATGATGATGCGCTCCATAGCTTTCCAGACCAAGCTAGTCAGGCTTATAGGGTGATAGTTCCTGGGGTCCATTGTGGCTCCACCTTTGTGGAGCGGAATAACCGTTGCTGTGCACCACTCTGCGGGCACATAGCTTGTGGAGAGGCTGAGTTTAAACAGTGTGTTTAGGTGAGGGGTTAGTTCATCTTTGAGCTCATGTAGGACGCAGCCTGGGACACCGTCCAGTCCCATTGATGCTGTGTTTTTGGCTTTGAAAAGGGCTGTTTTAACTTGCATATCTGTGATTTCAGAGGCACTACATTCTTCTTGTATAGTTATGGGCCCTTTTGGGGGTGAGAGGGGGTGAAGTTTGCACTGAATCTGTCTGCCAGGATGTTGGCTATATCGGTCAGTTCAGTGTATTTTGTGCCATTCTGCACTAACTCCGAGCAGATCTGAGAATTGCCACTTAGATTCTTGACATAGCTAATGAATGCCTTGTGGTTATCTTTGGAGTCCATGGCAATCTTTCTTTCGAAGCTAGCCTTGGATGATTTTATGAGGGAACGTAGTTTCTTGCTGATACTGATCAGGGATGTCTTCCCTTCTTGGGATTTTACTCTTTTCTGTACTAGTTTCCTCCTTCTATTGTATAGCTTGTTTATGGCAGGGGTCCACCAGACTGGTTTCCTTTTCTTGGAGGAGTGAGTCTTGGTATTGTTTGGGATAGCACGATCCATGCATTCTTGTAGGTGCCCGTAGAGTGCATTAGTAAAGGATTTTGTGGCTTGGACAGCATTATTCTTTAGCATAGGGGCTTTGAAACTTCCCACCTCGGTCTTAAGTAATGTGAAGTTTGCTTTTGAAAAGTTTTTCACTTTAGCGATGTTACAATGGCAAAATTTACAGTGAGTGGCGGATGGAGATATTTTACCCATCCCCTAACCCATGACCTTGAGCAGTGAGGAGGGGCTAAATTCCCAATATTTTTCAACTGGAAACTTTCTGATAAATTTGTCTTCTAGCTACTGTGGTTGGATATCTGGAGTTTCATTTGGGTGGGTTTAAGGATTAGAGTAAGCTGGCACTTTCATTCTGTAGTGGTTTCTAGATTCTATTTATTTTCATCATAAGCTAGCAATCCTGGTTCTGCTTGACCAAACCCTAGATGGCTTAGCCCACTTCCCCAGGCCAGAGTTTTAGGTGTATCCTCAGTATATGGTGGCCCTAGGACCACCTTCAATGAAATATGAACACACTACCCCTGCAGGATCAGAATACATGGACCCCAGGGGCGAGTTAATGGTGACTTTATCACACCAACTATGGAGTGATGTTTTTTAAAAAATAATTGGAATCTAGTCACCAAGTCCCACTGACTATCAAGTGAGGTGTTAAAATGAATTGAGATTTGGTCACTGGTAATCATAAAACCAGATAATAATTTAAAAAATACTCCCAGTTGTCTTTTTTGTACTAGCATCGGGTACTTTAAAGTCACGGTTTATTCCTTACACACACACACACACACACATACCGTGCGGTAAAAGCAGAGTAAGTTTTCAAAAGCTATTCCTGTTTACTAGTAAATATTTCTTTATTAAAGTTATAGGAGAAACATAGCTTCTACTGACAAAAAGGTCTGTGAAAAATCATATTTGTGAAAAAAAAAGAGTTGTTACATAGCCTAACCTAAGTGAGTTAATTTTAATTTGCAATTTTTTAAATATTATGTTGTTAATTTGTTTTGTATGCATCACATACCCACTCACCCTCCCATAAAAGTTGAGTGAGTCTTTTCAAAAATAGTGCCTGGTTACTAATAAATGCTGCTTAAATTCAAATGAGAAGTCGTTCTCCTTATTGTCTAAAAAGGTATGTTAAAAAGACAAAATGAAGAAAAAAGGTAGATGGATCTGATGAAGCTTTGATCGGTACACAGGACTTTTTAATATGGCTTACTGGATAAACTCTAGATTTTTTTACTGTGTTTTTTCATTGCACTCTTCCTCCAGTGTTCTCTTCTGGATCGTGTTACATGTCAATACTAATAAATAGAGCGAGGTTGACATCTATGGTGTCCAGCCCCCTCTGGGATGGTCATCCACCATCCAATTAACAGCATAGGGAGGCACACCACTGGTTCAGCCCCCCTCAGCCTTCCAACCACAAATGACCCCCACTCCTATCTATCCACCTCATTTCAGCTAGAATTGTATAAATATAACAGTATTTGCCTTGGAAAAATCATATTGCATACAACTGTGCTCATCTGTCACTAAATAAAGGAATTGAGACTTCCTACTAGAATCGTGGCCTCTGGAGTCTTTGTTCTTTTTTCTTCTTATCATTAACACAGGCTAACATTTTGAATAATGCACTAATTGGTTTGATTTACCACATGAGCTAGATTAGCTTTAACTTTGAGATTAACAGCTGAAAAAATTTTCAAAAAAAACAGGCAGTATTGTTCGAGATTCTTCCTAGTCACTTTTGCTTGTTCTCCTTGGATTGTTAGCCACAGATTTCCAAGCTGGACCAGTCTGTTCTTTGACACAGACTGGTGGTAGTTTAAATATTTATTTTGTGCAGAGACAATAGTGATGCTCAAACATTCCAGAGAGAGGAAGAGACAGAAATATATGCATATGTACTGTAGGTTGTAGAATGCTCATGCTGTTTTAGCAGTTCAGTGCACCTACAGGGAGACAGTATTCTAAGTTTGCCATTAGTTGGTTAACGCATAAGGCTCTTGTAACTTCAAAGGCAAGAGAGTGAGTGAGCCAGAATTTAATCTTGTCTGGAATATGATAACATAATAATATACAATGGACTTAAATGAATGTCTAGGCTTCAGTTTCCATAAATCTTTGAGGGGTGGTAAAGATGACAAAAGAAGTTTTATTACTGTTAAATATTAACTTGTTTTATTATATAACTATTGTCAGTTTACTAAAATGTATCTGGATTTATTTTTATGTACCAGAACTTGTTTGGACAGCTTTCAGTAGAATCATATTATTAGCATATGCATGGTGTGTAAAAATTGTGTAAGTGCAGATTATCATTATCTGTCTGATCTATTGAATACCTGCCAAGCACCCGAGTCTTCCACAAAATGTTGCTATACATTGCCTATGTTACTGTGTCACTTCTGACTCCTATATTATTCTATTGCATATTGTTAAATGCTGTTATTACTCTTGTATATTGTTAAATGCTGTTATTAACTCTCTAAATAATCTTTTAATTATATACATTGTTTTTTTTTGGGGGGGGGGCTTTTCTTCCCGGGCCTCCACTGAAAATGGGCTCATTTCAGCCCAGTGGACTTTCCTGGTTAACAAAAGCAAATAAATAAATAATAAATTAGCATATGCAGTCATTTTTAACTTCAAAAGGTTTTAAACTAGATTACGAAGAGGGGAATAATTTCAGTGTGTTTGAATTTTCTCTGTAAAGAGGGAATAATTTCAGTGTGTTTGAATTTTCTCTATAAAGAGGGAATAATTTCAGTGTGTTTGAATTTTCTCTATAAAGAGGGAATAATTTCAGTGTGTTTGAATTTTCTCTATCCATTTTCTGCCTTTACTTTGGCTTGCATACCATAGTGACTGGAAAATTAGGGTACACTGCAGACTCCAAAATTAAAGACCACCCTTTGGATACCTTGACATCATGAATCAAGATATGCACTAGTTACCTTTTTGTCTATATCATTCATGTACATTTTGAAAGTTTATTTCTTGTCCACTACTATCATTAGGTCTCTTTTGGGATTCTCTTCTCTTTTCTTTGAAGGTAGCTAGGCTGATATGACATTTTGCCATACAATCACTAGAATTAAAAAACAGCCTCACCACTCATGCTAACTGTTAAATGTAGGCTGGTCAACTAGTGCAATGGTAAGAAAACGTATTTCCAGGACAGGTATTTTTGCAATGCGAAAGACCTGATTATCAGCTCATTGTCATATCTCTGAATCAAACACTGTCATTGTCAGACCTGATAGCACTAGTAATCTTCCCAGCAACCCATGCATCACATTAGCAAATGCACTACGCTATAAAAACACATGCACACACCCATAAACACACACACACACACACACACACACACACACACGTTTGCATGCATGCATACACATACATACACACACAAACACACACACACACATTCAGACACTCATGCACATGCACACACTCCCAGATATTGCCTCACACACATCTACAATCACTCAATAACAAAAAAGTCCCCCAGGCTTAATCACACTTTCTGAAACACTCACGCACAAACCAATACATACATACACACACACACACACACACACACACACACACACATCAAGACTTTCGATTCCCTATCTAACCCACATGGTACAAACTTTCAGGCAGAGGCACCATTCACATAGTCTCATTCAAGTTCCTATAGACATGTCGACTCACATCCATGCACATACACACACACATACACACAGTGGCATTCCCACCACCTCTTTGCCTTTGGTACACAATGACATGCACCCATAATTCCACATGTTTTCTGTACTTACCTGCATATTGAATACTTCAATAAGTGTAAAGGGGTGCCTGCTGTGTTTTGATGCTGTATGCAGTCAGTTTTGAGAAATATTCGCAATCTCTATTTCCAATATTTTAAGCTTTGATTTTATAAAACCTAATAAATGTTTTTGACTGCCATCCATCCATCCATCCACAGCCCCCCCTTTTCTCCATTTTAGAACATGGGAGTTGGAGTGTCATATCAACACTGAACATCATCTAGAACCAATGTTCACATCGCTGGATAACTAGCCTGACTATCATATTAGGTTTTAACTATCATATCACTTCATATAGTTTTCATTGTATCAGCCAAATATGGCTAAATTCAGATTAACATAAACTAAATAATGTCATTTCATAATGAGAATTTCAGAGATTAACAAGGCAAAATATATAATGGTAACAAGCCTTGTCCTGTGATCCAGTGGTGCAAGGTTTGATTCCCTCAGCCTCCATTGTCTAACAGTGTGACTGAGCAAGTCACCAACCCTGACACTACTCCCGGGCTGAAATTGAAAACGATCCATGGAAATCACTGTTCTACCCCAGAAAATAAATACAAGCAAACAAATAAAATAAAATATGTGATACATGTTTTCTAGTATATGCATTCCTTCTAAAGAAATAGTGATGAGTCAGTGAATGTACAGTATGCTTCAGTATTATTTTGTTTACATACACTAGCTTTTTTTTTATTTTTGCAGTGTAGAAATATATATTTTCTGAATCTAGTGCAATGAAGACAATATAGTTTCACTCTCATGAGATTAAATGATTTGACATGGATCCCAGAATTCCATACTGGGATTAATTTAAAGATGAGTGCATCACAGAACAAAGTAAGAGAGTCCCTCCATGAACTAGGTACTTGTACATGTATTTACTGAATTAATGCATCCCCAGGTAGATATTGTGAAAATATAATAACTCTGCTGTCTAGAACATTATAGGCAGAACAAGCAAGAACTCCATAGAGACATATATAAACAAGGAAAAGGAAATACAGAACATAAACATACCTTTTCTATTTTTTTCTTACATACAAGAAATGTTTGTTTTTTCAGGGTAATTTTTTTCTAGTGCTTTATCAGTTTTGTATCCAGGGGGACTCTACTTGATTAGTACAAATAGCACATTCAGCAACATTTAGAAAATGACGGCTCCAGGGGTTGCTTATTAAAAAAGAATAATCCACAGAGATATAAATGAAGAACACCTTCATTAATAAAGCAGCAATTGTTTCTTCCACTGCAGATCACAAAATATCTTTTTTTAATTCATAGCAAACTGAATAGTTTTATCTGACGCAGACAAGTCTTTTAAATTTAAATTGAGTTATTATGTTTAAGAAAACAAATTAGTATCGACTGGTAAATTATGGGCTGAGAGCTTGAAGATGCATTTTATTCAAATGGTATTGGTGAAATCAGACGTGTTATAGCTGTGGATGATTTCCTGTCCACAGAATAACTGGAATTATCCCAGCTCCAAACATTTTGGAGTAACCAGGTAGTTCTGGTGATGCAGTCAAGAACATTTTACAGTCACTTTCAGTAAAGTATGCCATTTCATCCAGCCTGCACATTTAAATATTTTAAGTGGCATATGTTACATTCATACTTACATTTATTACCCCCCTTATGTCATTAGTTGTGCAGGCAAAATGAAGTCTTACATGCTCCCATGGTAAATTTCTTGAACATGAATCTAATCTCTCAGGAGGTCATTACTGCTGTTAATGTAAGTGGATAATTGATTACAGTACTTATAATAATTAAATTACATTGCATGCCTTTGTGTGAACTTCACATAAAATACTCCAGCTGTGATCACCTTCTCACAGAATGATTTCTTTTTTGTTGCCTTTGTTACTTTCTCAACAAGTTTCTCAAACATATAATTTTCTTAGTGATATAATGATTTTTTAATATTTACAGGAAAGACTCAGAAAACCCAGTATGCAACCTATACTAGATCAAAAACAAATCAAGAAGAAACTTTGCAGTGTGCAAGGTGTGATGTTCACTTCCTGAATTATGTTAAGTACCTAGTTCATTAATAAAAATCAAACTGTAAAATACATGCTACAAAATAATAAAATAGAAAATAGTACGTAGTCCACAGTTAAGTGTAAAAAGCACATGGTTCAGCTGGTTTAAGTCCATATGGTGTATTTCTGATGGCTGCACATATAGGGGTACATTTGTTTTCAAATGGGACACTTCTCTCGAGTGCACTCTTACACATTCAAACCAAGTGTTTTCCTAGTTAGATGCCATACTAACAGATCCCCATGGCATGAGTGCTTTATTTTTAATATTTATCACTGTATTTCCACTTTAGCAATTATAGTTTTGGTTTTCATCCTACTTAGGTTTTCACTTCTAGATTTATACACGTGTTCATTTATTTTATAATTTGTTATTGACAAACCTGATGAAGTATTTTATTTGATACGAAAGCGAACTTTGTTAAAGTGGTTTAATTTATATATTTTTAGTATTTATTCTGATAGATGTCTAGTGGTAGGTTTTTTTTTGGTTAGTTAGCTAATCATTTTGTTAGTTAGTTAGTTTCTTAATTAATATAGTTTGGATTATTTGGTTAGCCTATATAAAGTGTTAATAAGCTGGCCTTAGATTGTAATTTGTCTGTAACTTTTTAGTTTCAGTTTTAGGTAGCACAGGTTAAAGGAATGATTGCAATGTTGTTGTCTTTCGGCTTTTTCCCGGTAAGGGGTCGCCACAGTGGAACTCCGGTCCGCTAACGATTGGCAGTAGATTTTTATGAAATGCTGAAGTGCCAGCTCGACGCCCAACCTTCAACGAAGGCACACCCTTTTACGCACGCATATCTTTCGAATGCTACCCAACTGCGGGGAGGACATGCAGACTCCATACAGAAAGAACTCCCAAGCCACGCCAAGAATCGAACGGGAGAACCTCTTGCTGTGAGGTAACAACGCTACCGCCGTACCACTGCGGCATACTTAAAGGAATGATTGCAATGCTTTTTTTTTAACTGACTCACCCTCTGTAACTACTCCTTTGTTCCAAATAACCTGATTATATGGAAATAAGGAATGTTTTTGATGCTTTTCATTATACTCAGCTAGAATCGCTTGTTTGTGTGTTTCAATAAAGGATATTCCATTTTTAACCCAACTGTGGATTACCTACAATTTTTAATTCAACTGTGAGCTACCTACTATTCTCTATTTTATTATTTTGTAGCACATTTTAAAGTTTGATTTTTATTAATGAACTAGGTGCTTAACATAATTCAGGAAGTGAACATCACACCCTCCACGCTGCAAAGTTTTTTCTTGGTTTGCATTATAATATTACATTCTGAAAAAAGGGTATCTATTTAAGGCCTTTGAATCTTCAGGGTAATCCCCAAAACAGTGGAAATTTAAGTGTGATTATAGAGAATATTCACTAACTCTGAAATTGTGGAATAATTAGTAGGTTCACCCTTCTCTAAGGTACAATGACCATAAATCATAAATATAACTTATGGTTAAGACAAGTATGCCTGTTTTATAATATCAAGTTGCTAGCCTACCAGGAGGAATATAAATTAAACTATTATATGTTTTTCCACAGATAAGTTGCTTCTTAATCATTACATTTGAATACATATGGAGCATGGTTTATATTTAACAAAATTATTGAAAAACCTGAATATTTTTTATAGAAACAACTGGCCCCAATAAATCTCAAATCATATTCCAAGAAGATCTGATAAGGTTATTAAATGGTATTACTGTAACACACAAAGCTTATGTAATAAACATCATGACTTATATATATATATATATATATATATATATATATATATATATATATATATATATATATACAGTAAGTTATAGAGTGGTTGCCATTTCTGAGTGTTGGAATTTAAGGGATTTATATTTTCCAGGTTACACTAAATGTAAATGTTTGTATGTTGTAGCCTCAGATGTTGGAGTTCTTATACTAGATTATTATACTCTATTAGAATGTGTCTCCATTGACATCCATGAGGTGAGAGAAAAAAAAAAAAAAAATATATATATATATATATATATATATATATATATATATATATATGCAGTAAGTTATAGAGTGGTTGCCATTTCTGAGTGTTGGAATTTAAGGGATTTATATTTTCCAGGTTACACTAAATGTAAATGTTTGTATGTTGTAGCCTCAGATGTTGGAGTTCTTATACTAGATTATTATACTCTATTAGAATGTATCTCCATTGACATCCATGAGGTGAGTGAGAGAGCTCCATTTAGGATTAATTCTGTTATCAGAGTCCCAGTAGCAGCAGGACTAGCCACCCAGTGGTGTGAGCATTGGCTCTAGATAACCATTATTGCTGATGTGACACCCCGGCCCCATGTGCAAAAATGGGAAAAGGGGATTATGGAGGGATGGATGGATGGATGGATGGATGGATGGATGGATGGATGGATGGATGGATCAGAGTCTCAGTACTGACTGAAATTACTTGAGTAGGTTATATAACTTCATTTAAAAAGGAAATAGTCTAGTAATGGGAGAGTTTAACTATTGGAATAACCTTAGTGTTAAAGTTTCTTATTCTTAACAATTTATTAATATTATTTATTTTCATGGACTACAGCAACTGATCCCTGAGAATATGAAGAGAATCACTAACTTGACATTGTTGCTCACAATGCATCACATATAATCCAAAATATTTCACTAATTCCTCCTTTAAGAACTTCTGATCACAACTGCTCTCCACATCATATCAGTCACTCTGTTCCATCACAGTGCAGAGCCAGTGGTCACTACATCCATCACTAATCCTGAACCTGCAGGAGCTCTGACAGAGGCCCACTTCTGAGAAGTTTTCACAGACAATATAGTCATTGTGCAATAGCTATGGTCACTGCATCCATTCCTGACCACAAAATGGCAAGAGCCCTGTTATAAGGCCCAACTCTGTGAAAGTTTTCACTGAGAATATTGTCATTATACAACACTCTGTCATCAATACATACATCACTAACCCAAAACTGCAGGAGCTCTATCACAAGGCCACCTCTGTAAAAGTTTTCACCAAGAATATTGTCATTGTGCAATGAAAGTTTAATGTGAAGAGCCTTGCAGTGTATTATCTTTAACTAGTCAAATATGTGCCTGCCCTGTGCTGGAAAGTAGGTATGACATTCTCCCCAGAAGAGCAGTCCTTGCAGTCTAAGGACCATTTACTAACTTAACCCCTGTCCTTTCTCTTGACCAGTAGCTTACACTGTACATGCCAGGTTCTTAGTCTCTCTAGCTTCCTGGTTTCTGCATTCAGTAAATGAAAAGAAACTGATCTACTTTGTGCCTCTTTGTTAATTGCTCTGTATTGGCTGTAAACTGACTGTTTTCTGTAATAATTAACCTGAGAGTGGGAAGCCTGCTATGCTGTCTTGTCCTACCGTATCCCCAATTCCCACCCATCCCCTCTTACTCTACCATTATACTTCCCATTTCCCACCCACTCCTTGTACTCTACCATTAATTTCCCACATGCACATTTCACCTATGACATGCATTCCCTGGCCCTCCCCAAACAACTTTACTATCATACAAACACTCCTGTTTCTATTTCCTATTTCTCAATGTATATCTAACATGTAATATTATTCCTAACAATATTTTTCCTTCCCGTACTGATTTACATTATATTCATTCATACTCAGACCCTCCTCAACAGTACCAATCATTCTACATTTCAACTTCTACTTTCCCTAAATAAATCCTCACTACTTCCTCTCTTAATTACATCCTCATACTCTATCTTTTCAAACCTCCCTAGTTCTTACATTTCAGAAACATAAGAGAAGATACCAGGATAACCTAAATCTCTTCCTTCATAGAAAATATCCTCCTACCTGCTTTATACCAGTTTTCAAATTCCAACCCACTAAATATCCTACAGACCTACAACTTCTCGCTTCCTGCTTAATTCCTTAATCCACACTACCTGTCATCAAGAAAATACCGATCCCTCTACTTAATCTTATGCTCAGCTGATCCTCTAATCTTCTTCTTATACTGAGCCATTTCCCATCCTACCCAAGACTGAATAATAGCTTTCATTATCTCTACAACACTGTCCTAATCATCTATCCATAATTCCTTCCTAAACTCTATACAAATTACAGAAAACCTATTTGATGATGCTCCTTACCTTTAACCCAAACTTATTACCACCATTTAAACTCAAATCAAAATAAAATTAAGTAAAAAAATACTCTGCAAAAACAAGAATCAATAATACCTTGATAAACTAAAATTCTCTTTGGAGGAAACATTCAACATACTCCTGGCCCTACCTATCACAACTCACATCAAGACAATTCCCTTCCACACACTACTCTAACCCCAAAACAGTCACCACCCGACCCTGGTAATCTAACTTTTGCCACCATAAATATTAGAAACATAAGAAATAAAACATTGACCTACATGCCTGGATTGCTCAATATAAGTCTGATATACTTGGTATAACTGAAACTTGGCTTAAACCCTGCATAAATTACTCCAAAATCATACTGCAGCAATAATATAATTTGTAATGACCATATAAAGAGGAAAGGTGGTGGTACTGTTTTAATATTTTCCAAAACTACTACATTTCCCCCTATACCAAACCAATACCAAAATTCAGTTCAAAAGAGCTTCTTATCACTTTCTTGAAAATAAACAGATATAAACAAATGGGTTATACTGTCCTTTACAGCCCTCCTAATGACATTAGAACTACACTGGAAGATATCCTACAGTGGATATCCATAACACTTCCACAAAAGAAAAAAAAGATACTAGTAGGTGATGTCAATATCAATTGGTTGGGAATAATCTCTAACTCCCCCCACATCAAGTATGTGCTTAGTTTCACATAACTAATAGCCCCACAAATGTTAGCAATATATCAAACTCCTTATTGGACTGGATCCTAGTATCAGACCCTAGTAAATTCATCACCACAGGTACAATGTCACACTCTATTAGTGATCATCTCCCAATCTATACAACCAGACATCTCACACATCCACTTAAACAGCATATTTATAAAACAACACATAACCCGTTTAAGTTTAACCCAGAAATATTCATTACTACCCTATCATCTATTAACTGGAATATTCTAAATATCACCCCCTTAGATGATGCTGTAAAAGTATTTAGTAGAACTTTCCTAAATATCCTCAATAGCCTTGCACTCCCTAGAAGGAAGTAACTAAAAACAAATAATGCAATTTGGCAAACCAAAAAGAGTAGAATGCTAATGCAGGACAAGTGTAGAAAAAATGGAAAAACTATAAAACACCACAATATCAGAATGTTCCACAGTGGCACTAAAAAGCAAATTAATTAGGACAAAAATCTATACTATAATAACATTCATAATAATAGTAAACACAACCCTAGAAAATTATTGTTGGCCATTAAAGAGACATTTTCTTAACCCCTCTCCTAATAACTTACTATTTGAAACTACAATAGAATTCAACTATTATCTTATGGATCAAGAATCCCTAATCAAGGATTCCACGATATCTAATCCCAACCCTGTACAACAGCCACATACCACCACACCCACTTTCACATTCGAACCTGTGTCCACAGCCTACATAAAACTACTCTTAAACTCAAACCATGCTCTGCAAGCTAATGATCTTCCAGGTGAGTACTTTAAAATAGCAGCCAATAGCATTGCCTATCCTATCACAGTCCTTACAAATACATCAGTCTAAGGATTCCATCTTCCCTTTCTCTGGAAAAAAAATCGCACAGTGTCCCTCAACACAAAGGAGGAAATTCAACAGACATCACTAACTTTAGACCTATAGCAATCTTATCTCCCTTTTCAAAAAGCTTGAAAAATGTACTCAAAAACAATGGCTAAACTACCTCCTGCAAGAAGAACTCCTATCCCCCAAACAACATGGCTTCCATCCCTCCCATAATACTAACAGTGTACTTCTAACCTTTATAGACACTAGTAAGTAAAGCTAGAGATAATGGCAAACTAGTCTCCTCCCTATTTCTAGACTTGTCTAAAGCCTTTGGCACAGATTGTCATAGCAAATTTCTACTTCAAATGGCCTCACTATGTCTATCTCAGCCCACCCTTCTATTGTTCAAAAACTACCTATCCAATAAGTATCAGTCAGTAAAATGGCACTCTACCATCTCCCCATACCTGCTGTTCATCACAGGTATACCACAAGGCTCTATCCTTGGTCCTGTCCTCTTTAACATTCTTATCAACACCCTCCACACATCCACACAACAGGCCTCCCTATTACAATACACAGAGGACTTAAACACACATATGCACTTCAGACAACCTGGCACATCTTCAAAAAATATTCAGGAATATTTAACTGCCACTGAAATGTAGCTTTGCAACTCATGCTCAGCCTCCAAAAAATAACCCCCCAAATCCCTCTCTCATGAAAAAACAAAATTTAAAATCCTCTCTCTTAATAATACAGCCATTTAAGTCACTTATCATAGCAAATTATTAAGGATGACAGTGGATGATAATCTTAAATTCACCTTGCATATATAAAATTGCATAAAAAATCACCAAAACTAGGGATGCTTTATAGAGCCAATAACTTTCTCACCAACTGCATTTGTCAATACTAGCCTCCTCTCCTCAATAATTTATGTTGCTCCCATCCTTACTAACCTCCAGGCATCACAAAAATCAAAACATAGACAATGGTATAATAAAGTGGTTACATTTGCAATAAATACCCCTTTCAGAACCCACCACTGTACAGCACTAACAAGCCTAAATTAGTTAGAACTACCCCATCAGCTAACATATACACAGTGGCTTACCAGCCATATAATTATCCAGCAACCATTTGCTTGCCCAGTACTAATTGTCATTTTACACAATTATTTTTCCCACTGAATCATTAAGATTCAATGGCCAAAGACTTTTCTTTGTCCACAACCCTATCAAATCTCCTGGGCATGGTCTGTACTCATACTATGTTGCTAAGGCCTGGAACTCCTTACCAATATCCATCAGCTCAATACCTTCTCTCCAGTCCTTTAAAACCATTCTGAAAGAGTACATACTCCAAATATGTCTCTGTTCTTGCTCAACCCTAGGATAAACTACATCCCTAAATATGAACAAGTACCTATTCATACCTTACACCTCCTTACTCCCCTCTACATTCACTGCCTAACTGCAATCAGTTTCTCTCCCCTGACTATCTAAATATACTATAACCCTTGTTTTTTTTTTTTTCGATGTCATACAGCAATTCCTGCATTGTACTAACTTACTTAATTTCTGTAAACTGGATAACATTTCTCTAAGTATTAAATCATTGTCATATAAGTTGTATCTATTTTTAACCAACATTGTCAGATCATGGCTAAGTTGGTATAATTATTAAAACTGTAGATGTTTTTGTATTATTTTTGAAGATTGTAAAATTGTTCTTAAAATATTTTTTGTAATACTTTGGAGTGCTTCTCCCTAGACCTCCACTAAAAATGGGCACCTAACTAGTTGTACTTTCCCATTAATCAAATGTCAATAAATAAATAAATAATTCAATTGAATTTGAGATACTTAAAGTGTATTGGTCATGTTCTATAGCAACTGTTAAATAAGGAACCTTTGGAGTTGGATATGGCCTCTTTACCACATCCAATCTCAAATTATACAGTTTTGAAGCTAAGACTATTGTTTTTGCATTTTATTTTGTTATTGAGAATGGTCTCCTGGACATTTTTCTCAGAATTGAAAATAACTGCCATAACATCATGAAAGACCAAAGCCACAATACATCACTAGCTAAGTTAATGTATAAATTACTGTATTTCCATGCTAAATGCATTAGAAGCAGTTACTTTATTATAGAAAGGCACGTTTTCAACTAGGTCTTGCAGATGGAATACTTCACATTGAAAATTAATACATGATGATGCATTAGTGAAAACAGAATGTAAATAAGACTCAGCTCCTCTAAAGAGGTACATTATTTTTTTAATTACCTACAGTGATTTGCAGTTGTATGTAAATCTTTTCTTAGCACCTACCATTACACTATTGATAATACTTCTGTTGTGGTTTTCTGTGCAGCACTGCATCACATCTAAATGTGTCTGTGCCATGCTAAGTAATTGGTGCTACATCTTTTATGAATGTTTATACCATAGTTCTGGCTTTCTGCTATAGATTTTATTATGACTTGCTCTTCAACTGTTTTCATTTATGATAGGTAACTGATGCAGAGTTAGATCATATTTATTCAGGTTGTAGTGAATCTCTGCACCCTAAACAATATTGTTACTACCTCGTCTTTCCTCTCTCTACTGGCCACTTGCTATTAAGACTTTTATAGGCCCTATTTTGTCAATACTGTCTATACCGTACTCTCTCTAATCGATCTCCTTGCAACATTCTCTCTGCTCTTATAACTATTCCTACATTAACTGTATTCATTTTACCTCCAAAATGCACCTTTTATTCCTTGTTTCTCTGCCTTTATCCATAGGTATAAGACTGGTCTCCACCTCTCTTCCACAACTACAGAGCCAGATATCACCTGAACAAAAATATTTTATCCAGAGTCGGACCCTTTTGCTCCCATAACCTGCCTGCAACTTACTGCTGTATTTTTTTTATTTTCTGTATGACCATTACTATGTTTGCTACCTCTAATTTGGCTTTGCCTGCTTATTACCGGGACACACTAGTTACCCATTATTATTCCCCATCTTTCTTCACATATTGATAATCGCCACCTTTACTTGTCCTCCTCTATATAATGTTTTTTTATTATTTTATTCTTTCTGTCTGCATTATTTCTCTACCATTAATCATATTTTTACAAACCTTAATCACTCTTTTCTTTTGATGGTGTTTCTCCAAGGTCTGAAAACTCAGTACTTAATATTAGCATACTACCCAATACCTACTCTAAACTTTACATACTTGCACTGTTACAAAAAGACTTCAAAAATTCCTTCCTGATTGTTTATTTTCCAGTTTGACCTGCAACTCCAACTAGGTTCCAAGATTATTTGTGGTAATGCTTTTACAGTTAGATTTCAGTTCTGATGAAGTTCCAGTGAATTTTAGAAACAAAAGCAGATATCTCTGGTTAATAAAGTTTTATACTTTATTGATGGCTCCAGATTGTCTTCTGTGCATCACTAAGGAAGTCTCTTTCATTTATTTGTTTGTGGATTCATATTTCTCATTCTGTACTAATCAGTCCAGAACCTAACAAAATTCAATCCAGAATCCTTTCTACACATAGAAAAATCTACTAACTGGAATATCCTAAAAACTCTTCCTCTTGATGAAGCTATAAATTGCTTTAATACAAGATTCTTAAACATTCTTAACAGCCTTGCTCCTACTCAGACAAAAAGAATCAAAATTAATCTTGCCCCATGGCTGTCAGGTACCACCAAGCAACTAATGTCCCTAAGAAATAAAGCATGGAATGAATGGCTAAAAAATAAAACCCAAAACAATTTATAGTACTATAAACAACTCCAAAATAAAGTTAAATAGATCACCATTTCTAACAAAAAGCAATACTATACCTATTAGCAATCTAATAACTCTCACAGTCCAAAAATATTCAGGTCATCAGTCAATTCACTTCTTAAGCCAGGCACAAAACAAAATCCTAGCCCTCTCCCAGATAAATCTCCTTTTGAAGTTGCCACCTACATTAACTCTCACCTGATTGATAGTATTTTTAACCTATTGTCAAACAATACTCACCTTGCACCTCCAGTAAACCAGTCCTCTGCCTATAACACTTTTCAGCCAAGTACAACCAGTACTAATGTTACTCATTGCCCTACTGCTTCTACTCATACCTTTTCACTTCACCCAATCTCTACCAACCTTCTTAAGAAGCTTCTTCTAAAACTCAAACCAAGTTCTAATCCAGCATCCTGCTCAATACCTCAAAGCTTGCTGCAGAGTCTATAGCCTACCCAGTCAGTATTCTCATAAAGAAATCTGTCACAGAATCATATGTCCCAGACGTTTGGAAGAAGTCCTTCATTATCCCACTACATAAAGGGGGTAATCTCTCAGATTTATCTAACTATTGCCCTATTGCTATCTTATCACCTAGCTCTAAAATACTTGAAAATGTATCCATACACAACTCATTAATTATTTTCTCAATGACAAACTAATGTCCCAAGCCCAGCATGGTTTCAGACCAAACCACAGCATTAAAACCACCCTGTTATTCTTCATGGACACCATAAACTATGCTTGAGATTTTGGTCATCTTGTATCTGCACTGCTTTTAGATCTCTTGAAAGCATTTGATACAATTTCTCACACTTGTATCAGCTTTCCTTACTTGGTCTCACATCCCCCACCCTGACATAATTTAAAAGTTATCTATCAAACAACGGTCAGTAAAGTGGCATGGCTTCCTTTCTTCCATCCTTCCCAAACATCAGTAGGGTACCTCAAGGCTCCATCCTTGGGCCCCTATATTTCAACATCTTCATAAACAACCTTCACTTATCCTCCTGCCAAGCCACTCTAATCCAATAAGTTGATGGCTCGACATTATCTGCCCATCAAATAACACAGTACACCTGCAACAAGTTACCCAAGAAGCTTTTCCAGCCATTGAACTCTGAAAAAAATAACTTCCAACTATTATTCAATCCCAATAAAACAAAACTTTTACTTTTTTCCCTAAAGGACAAACAGGCAATAAATCAAAATTTTAAAATTTATTCCACAAATAACACTCTAATTAAAGCAATTCCACACACCAAGCTGCTAGGTGTAATCATTGAGGAAAACCAGAAATTTGATCTTTATATCCAAAATAACATAAAAAAATACACACCGGAAACTAGGTATGCTTTACGGTCATTCACTCTTTCTTAATCAGTTCACTAATATCATACTTGCAAAAACCTACTTATTACCTTCCCTCTTATATGGTGCTAATATCCTTACTAATCCCTAAACCTCCCTCTTATCAAAACTTGAAGCCTGCTGTAACAAAATAGCAAAATTCACCACAAACTCTACTTACTCTACTCATCATTGCATTTCATTTCAGTCACTACAATGGCTTGAGCTACCACATCACCTTAACTTCTTAGAACTCTTAACAACAGCCCACAACATTATCTATGACCCTAGTGCCTGGCCTGCTCTAACATCTGTTCTCTCTAGCTATTTCCCTACTAGACCTCTAAGATCCAAAGACAAACAACTTCTATCAGTGCATAAGCCCAATAAAAAAGCCAGAAAATGCCTTTACTCTTACTGCATTGCCAAAGCCTGGATTAATCTTCCCACAGATATCAGAACAAGTGCCAACTTTCCCTCATTTAAGTATGCCTTAAAAGAATTTTTAAGCAAAGCATGGATCTGTTCTTGCTCTAATCCCACTTAATATTATATCTGTTCACTTTAGCTTCCTTTTTTCAACTACCTTTTCTTTCTCCCTTCTACTTCCAGTTTTTTTTTTATTATTATTATCTCACTTTCTATTCTTGTCCCGCGGTGGTGGTGCTGCGGTAGTATTGTCGCCTCACAGTAAGACATTGTCCGGTTTGATTCTTAGCTAGAGCGTCTTCTATGTGGAGACATGTGTGAATGGGCGTACCTTCGTTGAAGGTTGTGCATCAGGGCTGGTAACTCGGCATGTAAAAATCAACTACCAATCATTAGCGGACCGGAGTTTCGCTGTGGCGACCCCTAACCGGGAAAAGCCGAAAGACACACAACAACATCTCACTTTCTATTCTTCTCATGTTACCAATAATCTGTGTTAACTTAATCGTCTCTCTCTGTCAAATAATGTCTTTTGTTATAATAATTCTTTACTAGTATGTTAATAATCAATCAACACTTTTTCTTTTTACCTTAGCTAGTTGATGCACATTTTATTATTATACTTTGTCTATGACTGCTGTTACTAACTATCTATTTTTGGAGCTTTTCTCCCCAGGCCTCTGCTGAAAATGGGCTCCTCGGACTCCAGTCAGACTATCTTGGAAAACAAATGTCAAATAAATAAATACTAAGATATCATAGTATAGGTGTGGTTATAGAGAAAAACTGAGAAAACAGTGAAACTGAAAAGTCAAACAACATACTGTAATATTTATTTTTGCAAAATCACTTGCAACTTTATCCTTAGGGATAGAACAGGAAAAGAAATTAAGTGTAAAACAACATTTCCAAACAAGACCAATACACTTTATCTTATTTTTACTTAAAGCCAATTGTAAAATTGCAACTTTAGTAAGACTGATTATCTTGTATTGCAACAGTCATTAACTAGTAGTGAAATGTTCAGATGCTGCAGCAGAAGAGGATAAGTATTTTTGGTTATAAAACCCTGGGACATATATTGAAGCAAAGCATGGAGCATTTTACCACTAATAAAAAGAGGTTCTGTAAAAACTCATTTATTGGTGGCACAATCACCTGTGAAAGGTGTGCAATAATAAAAAGAGGTTTTAAACATATAAAATAAATAAAATTGGGAAGGCTTTGAAATTAAAAATTGGTGAATATGCATTGCAGTGAGAAAAGAAGTTAGGTAAGGATAAAACTAATAAGAAAAAAAATACAAAAAACTTAATAGAATATCAAACAGCAACATCTGATCTGCTCTCTGAAGGTAGACAACTCATTAATTCATGATTATAAGTTAATTCCTAATACATTTAATTATCATTTTATAAATAGCTGTGATAATAACCTCACTGACAACTGGAAAAAAAAAAACAAGATGTCACACCTCCAAGAAAACTCCTTGTCCTTTCATTAGCACTAACAGTTTAAGCATGGCACTATCTGGCATAAAAATGAAACATCTACAGAAGCATTAATTTTCTTGCATAATATTAGATAGCTTATTGTACCTATAGTAAAACCTACTTTCAGCAACGTTTTTTTTTCCTGGAGTTGTTCTCAGTGTTTGGAAAAATGTTCATGTCACCCTAATTTATAAGAAATGGTAATAAAGATAATGTTTATAATTATCTTGCTATATGTTTACCCTCAATCCTTGGTAACTACTTTGAACATTGTATTATAAATATCATTAGTCAAAGTAATAAAAGGGGTTGCTAGATATATTCCAACATGAATGTAGTACAGGACATTGGATCTAACATAATTGAATTTTATGAACTGATCTCCCTAGATACAGAGGAAGGACTAACAACATGAATGATTTGCCTAGATATGGCTAAAGCCTTTGATTCACTAGTCATCCCTTTGGAAATTTACAGAGCTATAGTGAGAATAAATATAAGTCCTTACATAGGTAGGTGTCTCATGGGCTTGTTGCATGGAGAATTACAATCTGTTGCTCTCCAAAGTACTTAGTCTATTTACTGGTTAAAGCCAGCGTCCCTCAAGAATCAGTTTTAGGTCCTATATTATCCAATATTATGTGAGCTACTATACCATATAATTAACATTGTTGGATTAGCGAATATGTAGACAGTTTTAAAGTTTAACTTGTAATTTCTAATTAAATGAATGCTAAGATCATCAACACATATACCATATATAACAGTACAGGCAGATTCTATTTCCCTTAATTTTAGCAGAGATAAGTGTTATGTAATGTATTTTGTCAAGGAAAATTAGATATGAAATCTGTTTTAAAGACATCAAGTTTACAGGAAGTATGATGACTGGATTTTGGGTAGCACAATGGTGCAGCATTTAATGTTGTCACCTCAAAGCAAGAGGTTCTCTGGTTCAATTCTTGGCTGAGGTGCCTTCTGTGCGGAGTCTGCATGTCCTCCCTCCATTGCGTGGGTTTCCTCCAGGTACTCCGGTTTCCTCCCACATTCCAAAGACACACATCTGGAGCATTTCTCCCTGGGCCTCCACTGAAAATAGGCTCTGTCCTAGTTGGACGTCCCAGTCAACAAATGTTAAATAAATAAATTAATCAGCAATAACTTTTCTTTTGGGAAACACATGGATGTGATACATGTAGTATACATCCACGAAACAAGCAGCTTCAATATTAAAAAAAAAATCATGCCAGTAGGGATAGCAGTTGACTGATTATACAAAACATACACAAGACATATTCTCAAGTACAATAGTACCTTCTGTATTTACACTAACGATTAACTAATACATGGATGACATTTTGCTTCTGTGGAAGGAGAATGTGACTGACATGATTGAATTTAGGGATTATTTGGAAAATATTTCTGTTATTGACTTCCTGGATGTCACGTTAGTTAATAATCTTGTAAGTCATTCTTTTGTTTCCAAAATATTTAGGAAGAAAACCTATTCAAATAATTATTTGGATTACCAGAGCCACCACCCCAAACACACAAAAAAAAGAATATTTTTAAGGGCCAATTAGTAAGGGCAGCCCATATGAGTTCTAGCTGGGAGATTTTCAAGAACGAAATGTTTAACATTATTTCATTTTTTTATAAAGAGGCTACCCAAGAGACTTAATATTGAATACTAGCCCTGAGATAGCATATGAATGGGGTGCAATATTGAAGCCTATTCTAGCTATAGGTAAAGAAAATGCAATTTTTTTTAACCTCAAGGAGATGAGAGCCACGGTCACTCTATGATTTTACCATATGGTGAAGGTTTCAAAGAAATTAAGGGCATTATGAAGAGAAACTGCGTAATTTTTACTACTAATAGTGACCTGTTAGGAGCGTTAGGTGGACAGCCACAATTTGTTTACAAGATGGAGAAAAACTTAAAATATTTGTTTGAACACCCTATCCACATTCAAACATTAAACAACAGGGGCACTAGTAAATGTGGCAAATGTGCACAATGTAATTATATTTTTGAAGGACCATTGTGTGTTTTACCTTCTATCATGAAACCTATTATATTTCATCAAGGTAATTGTGCTACAAAAGGACTAGTATACTTGGCAGTGTGTACATCCTGCAATTTTTATTATGTTGGTAAAACAGGAAGATCATTGAGAAAATGCATCTATGAACATATACTATTAGGAGTCATAATGAAAATAATGCATTCTATAAACATTCAGTTAAATGCAGGCAGTTTGTGAAGTTCAAGTTTGGAATTTTGGAAGTTATCCAGAAGACCACTAGAGTGGAATGGTGAGAACTTCAAATAGAACATAGTGAACTCAAATGGCAACTTGAATTAAATGTGACTGTAGAACCTGGCATTAATGAAAGCATTTCAATTTTACTGATATTAAAAACAAAGGCTTTGGTTAGGTAGATATGGTTCTGCCTTTTGAAAATATTTTTTATGGAACTGTATGTTTTTCTTCAAGGTTTTTTCTTCAAGTTTTTAAACAAAATGTCTTATTTCTTTAAATGTGTTTAATTGTTTGATTAATAGTATTATATAACCATAGGCATGTGGTTATGGTTTATTCTGATGAAGTCTCAGAACTTTCAGAGACGAAAGCGTTAAATAAACTAGAAGCTGTTTTGTATCCTGTTGGAAGTTTGGTGTTCCTTTTTGTTATACTATACAACTGGACTGGCTTACAATTCTGGTGCTGTCACAGGTAGCTCAGTATTTATTCATTTGTTTTTGATGTCTGAGTGCCTTTTTTCACATTTTTGCTGCAATACATTTAGAGAGCATGCAATGCAGATTTAGTATGAAAATATTATCTACCTGTAATTTGAGCCATATGGATAGCTGCAAATAGTTAAAATTATACATTACCCACTATCGATACATCAGGGTTAATCTGATATTTGCAAATAAGGTGTATCATGACCCAACATTACAACTAATGTTAAAGATTGATTTATAGTATGGTATGGCATTGCTTAGAAATAATAATTTATTGTTGCATGTCATCATTTAGGTCTAGACTTTGGCAATCCTTTGTAACAATAAGGGTGCCTTCATTACGGAACAAACTTCTAGTATGAAGTGAAAATTGCGGGAACAATACATGCAGATAAATGCTTTACAGGAGGAATGAGGTTTAAGAGAAGGCAGGAATTGAACAATTTATGTAATGTTGATTTGATTATATGGCATAAAAGCAATATATGTGATGTATAATGTTTGTAAAAGTGAACTTGTTAATATGGTTTGAATACTCTTATATAAATGTAGGTTGGCCTATATCACAATTGATAATTCAATAAAGGTGTTTAAAAAAAGCTTCCAGTATGGGTTAGGAAGTCAAGAAATCTGTATGACTTTAAATTTAATCTTGATCTCTGGGTTGGAAAGCTAGTATATGATCCAGATTTGGTAGAAACAGTGTTCATTAATGGTCTTTCACCTGAACACTGTTTTTCAATTTCTTAACTTATGAATTAGCATATGTAAATTTAAATATAAGTAGAGCAGGTGTGTCAACCAGAGCTCTTCATGTCAGGGGTACACAATTTAGTGGTATAACAATGAGTTTCAATATTTGACTTTTTTTTCTAAAAACAGTTTAATTTTTGAATTGTCAGGACTTGCAATATCAGACCTCATACTTGTGATAGGCAGCCAGTTTGTAAGCTATGCTATAAGCAGCAGTTTTTTGTATAATTTCCCTGCTACCTGCAGGATATCAAAACCTACCCCAAAGCCAATTAGTAATTCATTCTCTCAAAACCAGGGGCGATGGTCAGCTACAAGAGACCATCATTAAGGCGGCTGTCAGCGATGATTTTGGATATTTTCATTATGCCCTACAACATGACCCTCCCAGCCACAGCCCTTGGGTGGGCTACATAATAGATATCATCACTGAACTACTCCTTACTTCTGCAATGAGCTGATGTCAGCAAGACTGCTCCTCCCACCCACAAAAGCCACCACACAGTCATTTATCCAGTCTTCACCAGGAAAATCAACTCATATGCCCCTAACTGTATGCCCACTCTCCCTTCCCCATGGGATTGGTGTACCCATCTTCCTTGCCTTTCCAGTCAAACTTCTGAGTCACTACTAGAACTCAGGTTACCTAGGCAATAGCCAGGGCTTTCTCCATTTACATCACTGGTGCAGATATCTTCCTGTTACATTCTGAAACAATTGAAAAAGTTATAATTTTTTCACTGCTATGTGTTGAATCTCATATGCCACTTCCCTACATCAGGAAAGGGCACATCTGCTCTATTTTGAAATGTTATGCCAACTGGGTGGTGCAGTGGTACAGCGGTTAGTGTTGTCACCTCATAGCAACAGGTTCTTTGGTTCGATTATCGACTGGGGTGCCTTCTGTGTAGAGTCTGCATGTCCTCCCTGCATTCGTGTGGCTTTCCTCCGAGTACTCCTCTTTCCTCCCACATCCTAAAGACATGCATCTGGAGCATTTCTCCCCAGTCCTCGGCTGAAAATGGGCTCTGTGTCAGTCTGACTTTCCTTGTAAACAAATGTTATATTAATAAACACTGACACATACTGAAATTTGCCATTACTCATTCTACACTATAGTACTTGGAACTGTGTTTCTGAGTTAGCCAGAAGCTCAGACAGCTAGAAAAAGATCACCTTATTCTGGTAGCCCAAGTTTGTGGTTACCTCTAAAACAGCTATTTGAGTGTTTCTAAAGCCACCAGTAGTTGGTGTAGTTCAGTGGGGGGGGGGTTGTTTTTCTGTTTTTTGACTTGCACCAATAGCTTCACAATGTTAAGCCTCAATTCAGTCAATTATTTTCTGTAAATACTATGAGTCCACTCAGAAGACAAAGACATTTTGTCTCCAGATCTAAAGGTTGCAGATGAATATTAAATTTAAAACTAAACATGCAAGATAGATGCCAGTGGTATCAAAATCCAGAGAGTGACAAATGTTTTTACTGGCAATCATGAGCACTCCTGTGGGAATTTTAGACGGAAGGAAGAAAGAAAGGGAAAATGCTTATATTATTGACTTGTGCAAGACTCTGTCTTCATAGGTTCATAGGTAGGTACAAAGCTATTGGTCCTAGGGCATAATTAAGCCTAGCCAAAAAATTTTTTGCTTACGCTTCCCTCCCAAGTGGTTTAGTTTCCTGTGCCCCTGTCTAGCAGGGCCACCAAAGTGATTCCCGGGGTGAATTTCCTGTTTCCCATCCAAACAAGATTCTTCTTGAAGAGCGCTAATGAGGAGCTCTGCCTCACATTTATGGAGACCTTATTCCAGAGCAAGGGAAGTCTCTGGGACACAAATCTGTCCCTCCAACAAGTCCTGTTTATTGTTGATGTCAGGTTTAAGTCCCTTGAGCGAGTAACTCTGGTGGATTGGGTTTTCCTTAGGTGGAGCATTTCTAGCAATTCAGGGTTTGACATAGCCTTGTATGTCAGGCAGAAATCACCTCTGAGTAGCTGGTACGCGGCCAAGTACAGTCTGAGTTTTTTTAGCCTCATGGCATAGGGCAACTGTTTGAGGCCCATTATCCTCTTTGTGGGGTACTTTTGAGGCCTCTCCAGTTGTTGCAGATGTCTTGTTAGGTACATCCCGAACGGGACATTATATTCAATAACGGGTCTAATGAGTGATGAGTAGAGGGGGACAATAACATCCTTATTCCTGGATGCAAACCCTTTTGTGATAAGGTGGGCCATGAAGAAGGATTTTCTAACCACATTATGGTTGTCGAAGGAGAGATTACTATCCACCTGAGTCCCTAGGTCTCTTATCACACACTCCGTGGTAAGTGGGCTACCATCTATGTTGTAATTCATAGGTACTTGTTTTTTCCCAAAGGGGATGACACGTTTTTTGGCATTTAGTTTGAGGCCGTGATTTTGGCACCACGTATCTGTATCCATAAGACCCTTTTGAAGGATATCTACATCAGTAGAGGTCTCAATTATGCAGTTGTCTGCAAATTTTGTTAGCCATAGTGCCTCCGTGTTGGCTTGTACCTCCGAGAAGTAGCTACCAAACAGGAGGGGTCCCAGGACTGAGCCCTGCGGTACACCACTAGTCACAGGTTTGGAGCTGGATCTAGCATTTCCTATTCTCACTGAATGGGTTCTATCCGTGAGCCAGTTAGCAACCCATATTGTAACATAGGGGTTTATATTTAGGTTGGTGAATTTGTCAATAATTCCCAAGTGGGGAATGGTATCGAAGGCATTTGCGAGATCAAGGTATGCTGTGTGAACCACCTTTCCCTCATTTATTGCTTTAGTGACCATTTTGAAAAAGTCAACCTGATTTAGGAGACAAGACCTTCCCTTTATGAACCCAAACTGGGTGGGGTCAAGGGTTTGTAGGTTCCCAATGTCTTTGTTTATGAGTTCCATGATGATGCGCTCCATGGCCTTGCAGGCAAGACTCATCAGACTAATGGGGCGGTAATTCCCGGAGTCAGTGGTGGCACTTCCTTTGTGGAGTGGTATAACTGTTGCCATGTGCCACTCTGTGGGCACATAGCCTGAGGTAATGATCTCCTGCTAATATGAATAGGTGAAAGACAGTTAAAAAATAATTTAAGTTCACAGAACTCAGTTAGGCCACTATTTATTTTTATTTATTTAACATTTGTTTACTGGGAAAGTCCAACTTGGAACAAAGCCAATTTTCAGCAGAGGCCCGGGAAGAAACACTCCAGATGTATGTCTTTGTAACATGGGAGGAAACCACCGTACCCAGAGAAAAAAACACATGACTGGAGGGAGGACATGCAGACTCCACACAGAAGGCAATCCAGCTGAGAATCGAACCGGAGAACCTCTTGCTGTGAGGTGACAATGCTACTGCTGCACTACTGCACTGTCCAAACTATAATAAATGACACAAGACAAAAGAGGCATTATTAAGTAAAATTAAGTCACAGGTTCAGATTTTCAGTGACTTTTCCCTGCTGCTTTTATTGTAATCCAGTTCAGCCTTTCCTCAGCCAACAAAGTACTGAGAAGGTATTTGCCACCTAATCCAGGTAAATTAACATGCTATCATTTTATTTTATTTTTTTCCTTTCTTTCTTTCTTTCTTTTGCAGTACCTGTTCTTCACACATGCAAGGAATTGCTTAGGTGTTTGCCTTTCTCCTGCCATAAATCTGTGCTCCGATGTTTGGCAGAGAGAAAATCTCTTAATGTTCTACACTGAAATAGTCAGCAAAAAAAAAAACACAAAGTGGAGACACAGCATGTGACAAGTGTCACTGTACCACAGGGGATCCCTAACAGAAACAAATCATAAGTCACCCCATTGCAGTTATTCGCAGTGCTCCATTTCATGTTCTTTGTCACCCTTCCCTTGCAACAAAAAAATTAATCACCAATTGGTAGACCAAAAATGTCACACTGAAAGTGCTGGAAAGAGGCACTTTTCTTGGAATTAGTTATTCAAAATAGTAGTCAGTTAGGTCACAGAGGCTCAAGTGTTTGCTGATTTTGTACACTTGGCCAAAAGTTAGCTACATGGCAGCTTTGTAAGAGATAAATTCCCTGTAATGGAGAAGTTTTATATTCCAAAATTGTAAGATAGCAATCCTCATAGCTCTCTTCACCTGCCTTAAGATTTTGGACAATGTTGACTGGATGTGATATGGTTTAATTCACAATCATTCAAAGTCATTGAAATTCGTGGCATTTGTATTCTAGACCATTGTCAGATATGCCAACAACAGGTACCTCCAGCCTCAAATGTAGACTTTAATGCACTAACCACAGATGCTTATGTTGGGTATATCACATTGGTTATTTCAGTGAACTTGGAATAATAATTCACACATCACGGATATTTTGTTTCTCTGAACTAAAACAAATCTGTACTCACTGAATGTCAAGTATGTTCAAATACTTAGTATGCTATTGCTTCCTCCTTTAGAGTGCTATTATATGCATTGTAGGTTGTGCAACTCTCTGTTAAGTTGCTCTGCTTGAGTTGACATTCCTGGCCTTTACTTTATACATCTTATTGTTTCCTTTGCATTTTCATTTTTCCAGATATGATTTATGTTGTATCCTCTCACGTGTCTGTCTGACCTGTTTATTGGGAAATAATACTTTTCAAGTTTTGAACTTTAAGCCTTAGGCACAACTGATTTAATCTTTAACAAGATGTAAGACTGATTTTCTTTCCTTACTTATGATTTCTACTCAAGATATCATTTCATTGGATCAGAAGGTTGGAAAAAAATCTAAAATGCACCACAGAGCATTCACCACCCATAGCTTCTGGTGGCCCATTACCATACAGTCTTGGCCATACCCATTGTGATGCCATATGCCTGAACACACCCTTTGTGTCCCACTTCGAGGACCCAAACAGCTGGCAGCTCTAAATTGGGACTAGAGCCATTTCCTTTATTCAAATGGATTTTTTTAAGAGAAAAGCCTTTGCTGACTATAACTGTAAAGAGAGCAGGACCCAAGCACTTTGTGGGTAAAGTTGCAATTTACTATCAACGAGTAATTACATATATTTAGGGGGTTTCTTTATTCTTTACTAATACTAGAACATACCAGTGACTGCAGGATATAGTGTCCCATCTCAGAGAAATGTGGCTTTAAACGATAGATAGAAGACAACTCATTGTTTAGTTGACTGTTTATGTTCAAGGTTCAGTTTGCTGCTCTTGCTACTAAACAGCTTTATGTGATGAGGGTTTATTGATTTAATTGTTTCTTTAATGTTGTTGATAGGTAGTGTCTGGAATTCATAGTATCCTTTATGTAAGTAATGATAGTTAAGATAAGTCAATATACTAAGAGAGAAGGCAGCTTAAATGTGTGGGCTAAGAATTTCAATGGTCAGTGTTAAACTGGACTTCATGGAATTGATTTAGATATGATTTGGTTTAAATTTTTATTATTACAAAATAATACGTAAAATGTAAATACATAAGATGACAGCACCTTATGGGGCAGTGGCCTCTTCAGCAACCCTTGTTTGTCTTCTGTTTCTGTGTTTTTTTCTGTAGCTGGACCATTTTTCTTGGGGTTGCTGGTGGCCGAGTGTGGAGAGGAGGCAGGTGTAGTGTCGGTGGATCGATCAGACTGGTGGATCATCTGGGATTAGCTGAGGCAGCTGGAGTGGTGGGAATGGCTGGAGTGGTTTGCCTGGTCATGGCTGTGTGGGCCTGAATGTGGATAGGAGTGCCGGGCAGAGTGGATGGTGGAGACTGAATGTTGGATGGTGTCGGAGGATGTTGTGCTAGATCTGAGTGGATTGTAAAAGTAGAATCTGGATTGTTGCTAGCAGAGACAAGGTTGGTGTCAGAAGGGATGGTAAAACGAGATTGTGGAGACTGTGATTGTTAATCTGGATGACGGTGGCTAGTGGAGAACCGATTGCCTGCTTGGCTGTGTACTGATCCAGACTGTTGATATCTGTTTTTGCTGAGATTGGAAGAACTGGACTGGGATTTGCCAGTGTGAGGTGGAGCTTCGGTTGGCTGGGACTCTGTGTTGTGTGTGTGTATATTGTTTATGTGGTTACATGCTTGTGTATTTATTGAAAACGTCTGTGTTCTGTATCAAGGAGCTTGAAGGAACGTAATTCCATTCAGCTGTGCACTTTATGATTGTATGGTCAGAATGACAATAACATTTTTTTTTACTTTACTTTTATTTTACTTTACTTTACAACAATCTGCTTTAGCACCAGCATTCTGACCTATACATTAAAAGGTATGTGAAGATTATTTTTCATTACAGACAGTGAGATTTGTGAGTGCTGTATGACTGGGAATTATTGACAGGAAGATGTTTACTGTTTGGGGAAATGTATAAAGTGTATGTCCAGTTACTGCATGGAAAACTGTTAATTAAAAAATTAACTATACACATAACAATGTAACAAATGAATTTTAAATGAGCATGTTGATGACATAGGTCTCATTGATACAACACGGAGTGGAATGCAGAAAATGAGCATGTCAGTGGAGAAACAGGATTGCAAAGTAGGCCTCAAAATAAATCCTAACAAATGCAAAGTGTTGGTCAGCGAAGCATGGAATAACAACAAAGACATAATGGCTGCAGGATCAGTATTAGACACAACAGAGAACTACTGCTACCTGGGCAATTTCATCTCTCATACAGGTAACTGTGAGAAGGAAGTTCTGCTTAGACTTGGAAAAGCAAGTGAAGCATTCATTAGACTATCCAAAATCTGGAGATTAAAAAACATTGCACTGTCCACAATGGTGAAGCTATACCAAGCATTGGTGCTGTCTACACTCTTATATGATGTTGAACTATGGCCAATCCCAGCATCAGCCACGAGAAAATGTGAGACTGCTCATCATAAATGGTTAAGACGCATTTAGGGAATATCTTGGAAGGACAAAGTAAAAAATGAGAGTGTTAGAGAAAGAACATGATAACGGAAACTTGAAAATATCCTTATGGAAAGAAGACTACATTGGTTTGATCATGTTAACCTCATAGACACTAGCAGGATTCCTATACAATCCCTCAACTGGGAACCAGCTGGATACAGCAGAAGACCAGGCAGACCTTGGCAAAACTGGACAGGAGTAGTAACAAGAGACTTCTGTCACCTGAATATCACTTGGGAGGAAGCTAAAGAAGCAGCAGCTGATAGGACACAGTGGAGTCAACTTGTGCCCCAGTGCATCATTGTTCTGGGGTAAACTGAAGACCAAAGAAGACCGAAGACTGAATATATATTTTTATCTCTATCTATCTATCTATCTATCTATCTATCTATCTATCTATCTATCTATCTATCTATCTATATGTGTGAGTGTGTGTGTCTGCGTGTGTGTGTGTGTGTGTGTGTGTGTGTGTGTGTGTGTGTGTGTGTGTGAGACAGGTATTGTGGATTTTGCAGACACAGTCGATATTTTGTAATGCTTTAATTCCTTATATGAGAGTATGTTACCTTTATGTTACATATATTTGTTATACTTGTACAAATAATGTGAGTGATAGCAACATAATTTGATATAATAATGACAAAAATGCTGTGGCTGTGTGTATTTATAAAACACAGCAAGGATTTATTCAGTTACTGTGAAATTCTTAATTTCAGTGCTGGTCAAACATACTATGTAATTATTTTTAAAAAGAGAAGTGAAGATGTTTTCAGTGCACTTATTTGGATGACTGTAAACAGATAAAACTGGAATATGTAGTACTCTGGTTTTCTATATGGAAATGCAAATAACTATAATGTGCACAAACTGTGCAGTAGAGTCAGGGAGTCAGGAGTGGTACAGAATTTGAAAATGTAGCTAAGTCATCTTTAACTTTACTGATGCAGTTAGTATGGAAAAGGATTAAGCGATATGGAAAAGTAATAAAACTGCTTTTCCTAGGAGGGCAACCCTTATCACTCATGTGAATTGTTATAATTTGTATCATTTTTTTTATACAAGGACACAGGCAGCTGATGTGAAATATGGAGCATGGCTTCTCTCCCTATAAGAACATATTGTAATTATGTACATACATTTTTTTCAATTACTTTTATATTTTGGGAATATCATATAGTGGTTTTGGGATGTTGTATTTGGACCTCATGGTCATCTGAGGTTACATTTAATTTTGACTCTCTTTAAAATTTTGAACCATTAGCTGTTATAGAGCATATTGCTATTTTATGCTTATTTCTAAACATGTATGTTTTACTATACAGAATGGCACTATTAAGTGATTCTAGAGTGTCTGAACAATATAAACATTATAATGCTCAAGCTGGTTACAAAGAAGGAAGCCGTGCATAAGTTTCCTCAGCTTTTGTCTGCTGGGTTTCTGATGAAGGACTTGAAAAGTTCAAAATCCACATAAAAATGCATAGAAGCACAAACTGCTTCTCCTGTGCGCAATAGTAATAATTCAGACACAAACATTTTAGCACTAGATAGGAACAACAGCACAAAAACTGGTTTCTGCATTAAAATGTTTTCAGCAGTTATGAAGGGATGAATGCAATAAAGTGATTTGCTTTGCAGACAGTTTCTGCTGCTGTGTTGTTTCCTTCTAGATTTGGCATATTACTTGAGCGAAAGACAAGCAGGGGTGGTTATATTGTTAACTAGAAATACTTTCAACTTATGGAAGTTGAGTGGCCATTTTCAACACTATCAGTTGGTTAAATAATATTGGTGAAGTACATTTTTTGCAATAGGGTCTATTTATGGCCTTCCAAGATGGACATAATAGAACTAAGTAATTTATTGACACAAACAGATGATTATATTATTTTGGGGGAGAGTGGAATTTTCTTATTATAGCATTTCTGTTTTAATTTAGGACCAAGAAGGGTAAAGTTGTTACCATTAGAGAGATTTTTTTTTGCACATTATTACAAAACAGTAGGACTGAAAATAACTATTTGATCCAACCTGAAAAGTGTTCTCTAGGGTCATATACCTGCTAGTTGTTGTGGTACCAAGCTTGGTATAGATTGTATAAAATTATAATGAATGAGGAATATGGGTGTATGGCTGAGTGGCCTGCTAATGCACCTGATGAATTAGGAGGTTTGCAGGCTTCACTTTTCATTTTTATAGGTTCATAGGTTCATAGGTTCATACTAGGCTATCTGCCCAAGGGCATTTACAAGCCTAGCCCATAGTTTTGTGGCTTACGCCACCCCTTTAGTATGGGGAACTATACCCATTATTTTGCTGTGCCTCTGTCGAGCAGTGACACTGAGGTAATCCCTGGGGTATATCTGCGATCTTCCATCCATTGGTCAAGATTTCTCTTGAACAAGGCCAGCGAGGTGCTCTGCCTCACATATACCGGGATTTTATTCCACAGCATAGGGAGTCTTTGGGTGATGAATCTATCCCTCCAGCACGTCCTATTAATAGCCATGTCGAGGTTTAAATCTCCCGCTCTTGTGGCTCTGACGGATCTAGATTTTTTGAGGTGAAGCATATTCATCAAATCTGGGTTTGACATGGCCTTGTATGTTAGGCAAAGGTCACCTCTGAGCAAGCAGTAAGCGACTGAATAGAGCTGGAGTTCTTTCAGTCGGGCAGCATAGGACAGATGTTTGAGACCCTTTATCCTTTTGGTGAGGAACATTTGTGGCCTCTACAGCTGCTGCAAGTGTCGGGTCAGATACATTCCGAATGGGGCATTGTACTCAATCATTGGTCTGATGAGTGATGAGTATAGGGAGACTATGACCTCCCTTGATCTAGATGAGAATCCCTTCATGATAAGGTGGGCAATGTAGAAGGTCTTCCTAACTACTTTAGCTACATGGGTGTCGAATGACAGACTACTATCAACCTGGGTCCCCAGGTCCCTGATAACTTCTTCTGTGCTCAGTGGATTGCCACCTATTTGGTAGCTAGGGGTAACCTTGTTTTTCCCGAAGGGTATGACTATGCATTGTTTGGCATTTAACTTTAGGCCATGGCTCTGGCACCAGTTATCCGTTCCTGTGAGACCCTTCTGAAGGATATCTGTGTCAGATGTGTTTTCTACTATGGCGCCCAGTTTGCAGTCATCTGCAAACTTTGTCAGCCATAACCCTCCTGTGTTTTCTTGTACTTCGGAAAAGTAGATGCCAAACAAGAGTGGGCCCAGGACTGAGCCCTGTGGTACACCACTTGTGACAGGCTTTGAGTCTGACATGGCGCCAGCAACTCTGACCCTGTGGGTTCTGTCACTCAGCCAGTTTGCAACCCATCTTGTGATGTATGGGTTAACATTTAAGCTGATGAGTTTTTCAATGATACCCGAGTGGGGTATTGTATCAAGGCCTTCGCCAGATCGAGGTAGGCTGTATGGACTGCCTTTCCTCATCAATGGCTTTGGTGACTGTTTCAAAAAGTCAACCAAGTTTAGAAGGCATGATCTGCCTTTGACAAAGCCAAACTGGGATGGATCCAAAGTCTGCAAATTCCCTATGTCTTTATTTATGAGGTCCATTATGATCCTCTCCATGGCTTTGCAGATAAGGCTCGTCAAGCTAATGGGCCGGTAATTTCCAGGGTCGGTGGAGGCACCGCCTTTGTGAAGTGGGACCACAGTTGCAGTGCGCCACTCCCTGGGTACGTATCCAGAGGTAAGACTATGATTAAACAGCTGTCCTAGCTGTGGGTTTAATTCCTCGTTGAGTTCGTGGAGCACACAGCCGGGGACACCATCAGGTCCCATGGATGCTGTGTTTTTTGCTTTGGAGAGAGCAGTTCTCACTTGGGCGTTGGAGATGTTTGGGGGGCTGCAATCGCTTGGTATAGATATCTCTCCTTTTTTTTCTGACCATGGGTATAATAAGCCACCCACTGCCTGTAAGCCAGTGTCAAGGCATAATGTGCCTCCCTTCATCTGGCATGATCTTTTCCTGCAGCAGGCTCCTCATCTCGCACTTCTTCCACTGATGAGTCTGACACTTCCTTCGCACTAATATGTCTGCCCTACTGTAACTTCTTGCAAATGGTAATATTATATAATACTGCACATGCTGAAACTGTCTTACTGCATGTGGCAAGGTCATAATACAGAGTAACCTCAAATACACCCAGAGAGCAGACGTAAGACCTTCAGCAGACCAAACACATATTCAATAATGATGCAAGTCTGTGACAAGGCATAGCCAGTGCAATTCTCTGCCGTGGTCTGGGAATTTCTGATACCTGCCATTAACCATGGCTCTGAACACATTAGGTATCACCAATATGATGTTTTGGGTAAAATCATTGTACACAAACCTAAAGGATAGGTCAAATGTGTGCCATATATGTTATGTCCACTGCTTAACTGGCCTGCATATACATTGTATATTATAGCCTGTAGATTACAGACAGCCTGTTTATAGGGAGGCACTCCTTATGGTTTTAATGACTTCTTCCCTGTTTCTCAGGTGGGACCTTTATTGCAGTGTTGGTGCAGTCTATGATCCCCATTTTTTCACAGGAATGGACTATGCCAAACAAAAGCCACCATGGTACATTTTTTTTTCTCTTTGGTACGTGGAAATCACATTTGCTCCCTCACTTGCTGCAAGATTGCATTGAGGAACTTGTGGCATATACTTGAGGCTGATGCCTATGATACACCTACTGTGACCCTTGTTAGACCCTAAAAGATCACTGCAGCTATTATTTGCAAAGCCACACATGCCTTAGTATCTACAGGTATAGGTACTTTATTCATCCAATGGGTCTGCATATGAGGATAATCCATCTCAGCTAGCTTCTGTATAGTGCCTCTGTCCATACAGCAGCAGCTTGCAATATCCTGTCCCATGTTATATGAAGAACAGTGGATGATACTGCAGTGCTGAGGGTGACAATGCATAACACCATGATTACTGTCAGCAGGTAGAGCCTGTTTATATACAGAAACAGCTAACCTTCCAGTGTATATGCAAAGACAGTGGTTTAATTAAGAATGCAGGGGTTGCCAACCAGATAGTGGCAGACGAGGGATCAGAAGAAGTTGCTAATGGAAAAAAAGATGTATTTAAAAAGAATATAAATATACAAGAGGTTTAGAGTAGCTGAAAGATAAATTACCTAACATATATTCTTGGAGACTAAACACAAACTTGTTGATTTTTTTTTGTTAAAGAATCAAAAGTGAAATGAAATCAGAAACACAAAGTCAGAAACATTTTATCTGAAAAGCATTAATGATGCAGAAAAGGATACTTGGGAGCAATTTGAAGGGCTTTGAAAGCTGTAGCAAATGCAGTGTATATGTTTAAATGCTAATGCCTTGCTAAAGGTAAATTGCACGTGACGTGGTAAACTTACTTCCTCTGGCACTAATAAAAAAACATTATGGAAGTTAACATTTCATTCCCAGGGTATGTATTGTTTACTGACCATCCCAACAAGAACACCTATGTCACATGGAGCTACAAGTGAAAAATTCTAACTCAAGCAGTGAAGAAATATACTTGATTTCAAGAACTTATACATTATCTAGAACAGATATATAAGTCACTATGGAAAATAATTCAGCTGCAACCACCACAAATTCTAGCATTGCAAGGAAACTTAGCTAAAAACTGCTGGAAGCTTCAAGTTATAGAGATTTAGTTTTGTTAATGACCATGAGCTGAATAGCTTGGAATCCTAAAAAGGCCAAGTGATCTACATTTCTGCATGTTGCTGACAGGGAGGTCTAAAGGTATTTAATGCTTTTAATTTTCTTGAAGTGGACAACAGCAAAATATTAGTTGAAAGTGTTCAGTAATTACTGTGAGCCTAGAGGGAACTTGCCATTTATTCAGCTGGCCACAAGTTCCTACGGAAACTACAGATGCTTATATTGCTGAGGTGAAGAACAGATCCAAAGACTATGAACTTGGTGAGTTGTTTGATTTATCAATAAAATAAAATAGCTTTTGTTAATAAGAAATAGTGAAACATTGATTGGGTTTTACAGAAGAACAACAGCAGGCATGGAAATCAAACCAGAAGTAGTCAATAACACAGGCAGCAACAGAAAGTACAAAAAATGACATACGAGAATCAGTGTTTGCCAAGATTATATACCCGTTGGTCTGAACGGGGCATGGGTCTCCTTGAAATCAACTATACATATGGGTCGGTGATTGTTGGATTGCATACGTATTTATTGACATCATCAGATCCAATCATATTGAAAATTCTAAACCCTGAACAAAATAAGTCACTGACCTCTTTGCTCAAGCTAGCAGAAGACTTTAAGAAAAAGCAGGCATGCAGATGACTTTGCAATATTTGTATATGGAGCTTTCTCCCCGGGTCATCTGCAAAATTTGCAGATGACTGCAAACTGGGCACCATAATTGACACTCCATCAGACACAGACATCCTCCAGAAAGGTCTCATAGAAATGGATAACTGGTGCCAGAGCCATGGCCTTAAGCTAAATGCCAAAAAATGTATAGTCATACCCTTTGGGAAAAACAAGGTAACCCCTAATTACCACATAGGTGGTAATCCATTAAACACGGAAGAAGTTATCAGGGACCTGGGGACCCAAGTTGACAGTAACCTCTCTTTTGACACTCACATTGCCAAAGTGGTTAGGAAGACCTTCTACATTGCCCACCTGATCATGAAGGATTCACATCCAGATCAGGAGAGGTCATTGTACCCCTGTACTCTTCACTTATCAGACCAATGATTGAGTACAACGCCCCATTTGGAATGTACCTTACCCGACACCTGCAGCAGTTGGAAAGACCCCAAAAGTTCCTCACCAAAAGGATAAAGGGGCTCAAACATATGTCATACGATGCCCGACTGAAGAAACTCCAGCTCTATTCAGTCGCATACCGTCTGCTCAGAGGTGATCTGTGCCTGACATACAAGGCCATGTCCAACCCGGAATTAATGGGCATGCTCCACCTCAAAAAATCCAAATCCACCAGAGCCACGAGAACAAGAGACTTAAACCTCAACACGGATATAAATAGGACATGCTGGAGGGACAGATTCATCACCCAGAGACTCCCTACACTATGGAACAGAATCCCAGTCCATGTGAGGCAGAGCCCCTCACTGACTCTGTTCAAGAGAAATCTTAACGAGTGGATGGGAGATCGTAGGTTTACCCCGGGAATCATCTCTGTATCACTGCTGGACAGAGGCACAGCAAACTAATGGGTATAGTATTCTCATCCTAAGGGGTGGTGAAAGCCACACACACTCTCGCTAGGCTTATAAATGCCCTAGGGCAGATAGCCTAGTATGAACCTATGAACCTATGCAAATCCAACTAAATGTGGATAACAACAGGTGACAAAAGAAAGCATGTAAAAGCAAAAGAAAGAATAGGAACAATGGGATCTTTATTTATCTATTTATTTATTTGCAGTTTGGTAACCGGGAACGTCCATTGGCCCAGAATAAGCCCATTTTCAATGGAGGCCCAGGGAGAAAGCTCCATATACAAATATTACAAAGCTAACATCAACAAAGTTAACAAGTACAATACATTAAAAAAGAAAAGATACATGGAAAGATCACAATTACTGCAGGAAGTATAGAAATCTGCTGGAACAGTGACATGTTGACCAAGAGTTGTGTGAATGGCTTAAACAAGGTGAATTTAATCCAAAGGATGGAAGGTTAATATTGGCAGCAGAAGATATTGGATTACATATTAGAAAAGGTAGGAGTTCAGAGAAATGTAGGTTTGGCGGTAAATAACTAAAAAGAGTTACACATCTTGCTGCAGGGTGCAATACACACATGGCTAAAGATTTGTATACTGAAAAACATACTATGGCAAGGTTTCTACACTGGAGACTTTGTAAACATTACAATACATAGGCAGCTGAGAGACGTGAAGCACAAAGGATTGTTGAAAATGATGAAGTAATAATTACGCAGGTAGAAGCAAACAGACTGGATATTGCAGATCAAGAGAAAAAGACATAAATAGCTTTGATTATTGAAATTGCTACCCCCAGTAACTACAGTATCTTACAAACTGAAGGGTATAAGTTTGTAAAATATCAGGACTTGCAAGTGCAAGTTAAAACAATGTGGATACACAGATAATTCCAGTTGTAGTAGGAGCAACTAGGCTAATAAAAAAAGAATTTTCAAACATATCTAAATATGCCACCAAAAAAGCAACCCCTTATAACCGACAAAAAGAGAGAATTCTTGGTACACTGTGGGTACTGAGAACAGCACTCATAACAACAGTGAAATACTGAAGCAAGACTGATTTCATAAACTTTATTATGCCCTGCCTTGGGAATGGGAGCCATTCCCATCAAGAAATATAAAAATCTCAGTATTTGTACTAATTAAACCAAGGAACAGGAACAGGCATGAATCAAACCAGAAACCAAAAAAATCAAAACAAATAATACAAAAATATGATCAAGAAAAAAAAGAGAAGGAGAAAGCCCACAATTATAGTGGAAATCTATAGAGATCTACTGTAACAACCGCATCTCAATCAAAAGCTAGTGCACGAGTGTCTCAGAGGAGGTGAATTTAAACCAAAACAAAAGAGGTTGATAATGGCAGCAAAGGAAAACGACAAAAGCAGCACTGATTATCAAAATAGCCTTACTCAGTGACTACAGTATCGTGCAAACTGAAAGGAATACATCTGGAAAATGTCAAAACATTAAAGCAGAAACAAGAGCAGTATGGATTAAATATACACAGATAGTTCCAGCTGTTCTAGGAGCAACTGTGGTAATAAAAAAATCATTTTTAAGCATTTTTACTGATACAACCAATACAAA
Source organism: Protopterus annectens (assembly GCF_019279795.1). NCBI lineage: Eukaryota > Metazoa > Chordata > Ceratodontiformes > Protopteridae > Protopterus > Protopterus annectens. Next base: position 1,239,369,071 of record NC_056739.1, read on the forward strand.
TATCCTCTTGTGAACTACAGAAAGAGTCAGCTCTGGGCACATTGTGGGTACTGAGAAGATTACTCTTGGCAATTATCAAAGACTGAAGCAAAACCGATTTCATAAACGTTATGTCCTGATTTAAGAACAGGAACCATTCTCATCAAGGCATGTAAAAAAAATTTAACTTTAGGAGAAATTAAAGAACACAGAAACAGAATTTACTTTATCAGTGGCTGTAGATATATATGTGCACATGTGCACACACACACACACACACACACACACACACACACACACACACACACACACACACACACACACACACACACACACGTACACACACACACACACACACAAAACAAATGAAATTACAAGTAAATGGGTAAAAGAGTTAATGATGAAAATGAATATGAGTAAAGTAGATGTAGGTCAAATAAAAAGCAAAAATAAGACATATGAGAATGCACTGCACCAGTAACGGGTATGCAAATTAAATCCACAATACACACACACACACACACACACACACATATATATATATATATGTAGATATATATATACATATATATATATATATATATATATATATATATATACACACATATATATATATATATATATACATATATATATATATATATATATATACACACATATATATATATATATATATATATATATATATATAGTGGACTCGAAATGCAAGCCTCGTGTCACAGGCATGAGTGGTAGTACTAGAGCAAGCATCATTCTACTTTTAATAAGTTTTGCAGAATTTGTAAGAGACAGAGACATTTTTCAAAGAGGTGTAAAAGGAAGAAAGTATATTGGCAGCTCAAGAAAGCTCACCATGTACTCAGTTTACAAAATGGCAATAGAAAAGATTGGAGGTATAGAAAATGTAGATTTTGCAGGACAGAACTTGAAACAGCTAAGCATCCTGTTGCAAGTTACAATATGCTTATGGCTAATGGTTTGTATAGTGAAAGATGTAACAAGTTGCCAAGGTTGTTGCACTGGAAACTATGTAAATATTATAACATATGGGTAGCTGAGAGGCATTGGAAACATGAACCACAAGTGATTACTAAAAATGAGGAAATAATGGTTATGCAGGATCATCCCATGCCAGCAGCTAAGAAGGTCGAAACAAATAAAGTTGATATTATTAGCCTGATTCTAAAATACTTGCTCTCAGTGTAAGTGACTGCTTACAGTGAGAGCAGTTTTTTTTGGAATCTGACCCATGATGTAAGCCTTTGTAATGATTAGCTTTACATTGAAGTTAGTCACACTGAGAGTCTTCAGAATCAGGGCAGATTTACACTGGGAGCAACTCTTTTGGAATATGGCTCTATAGTTCAAGAGAAAAAGGCAAAAGCAGCATGAATTATCAAAATTGCCTCAATCAGTGACTAAAGTGTAATGAACTGAAAGACATACATTTGTAAAATGTCAAAACATGTAAGCAGAAACAATAGTAATATGCAATAATGATAAATAGATAGTTCCTTTTGTAGAAGGATCAGGTGTGTTAAAAAAAGAATTTTTAAACCTATTTACAGATGCTAAAAATACATATAGCCCCTTATGAACTACAGAAAGAGGCAATTCTGAGCACACTGTGGATACTGAGAAGAGCATTCTTAGCAAATATCAAAGAGTAAAGCAAACATGAACCTTAATTATGCCTTGACTTAGGAATGTGGTCCACTCCTGTCAAGGTATGTAAAAAAATAAACAATGGGAGAAATTAAAGAGTACAGAAAGCAGACCTGGACTTATCAAAAGGTATGAGCATGTGTGTGTGTGTGTGTGTGTGTGTGTGTGTGTGTGTGTGTGTGTGTGTGTGTGTGTGTGTGTGTTTGCCCGTGCGCGTGCATGTGTGTGTGTGTGTGTGTGTGTGTGTGTGTATGCATACACGCACACACATACACATATTTATATATGTATACACGCACACACATACACATACACACACACACACACACACACACACACACACACACACACACAATGAAATTATAAGTAAATTGTTAAAAGAGTTAACTGTGAACAATGAATATGTGAAAATAAGATGTGGGTCAAATAAAAGGCAGAAATTAGAAATAATGTGAGAATGCACTATGCCAGTAATGGATATGAAAAAGAAAAAAATATGTAGAATATACTGAGGACTTGAAATGCAAGCCTCATGTCACAGGCATAATTGATTATATTAGAGGAACCATTGCCCCACTTTTAATCAATTTTCTAGAATTTGTATTGCACAGTGCCATGTTCAAATAGATATAAAAGGAAGAAAGTAGTGTGTTGAAATAACTACAACCCTAATATGTCTTGTATTCCAGATTTCTAGTATAAGGGAGTAATATGCTTAGTGAACCGTAAAACACATCTCCACCCTAACTCTAATCTTTATCACTTTCCCCACCTTTAAACACCCTCTGACAATACCATACCTTACAGCAAGTTTACCCAATAGCTGCTACTTGCCCATTAACAAATAAGAGAAGAACTTGTGTCTGGACAAATACTAAAGTGCATACAAAAGAATGATATCCTTATAGACAGGCAACTACAGCACACTGACAGAGCTGTACATAGTTATTAACAATATTTTTGCTACATGGCAAAGGTCTTTTAACAAAGGTAGTATTCCCAGACCTAAATTGGCATTTGAAACAGCTAACCATTCCCTATGTCTTCAAACCTGCATAATGTTGGTTTCTCTAAAAACGTTGTTCAACAGTTTAGCAATTTCTTAACTGTTAGAACCTTCATTATTTTTGTCAATAACACCTCAGAATCCAGCATGGTTACAAAAGGAGTTCTATGCGGATCAGTTCTTGCCCCTCTTCTTTTCCCACGATTCAAAAACTCTTGGCTTATGACCACCCTTGTCTCAACTGTAACCTCTCTGCAGTTAACTTCATTATCTCCAAGGCACACACTTTAACGTCATTTGCAGAATGATTTTCACATATCTGAAGCTGATTGTCAAATAATAAACTCATAGTAAATATTACAAAGTCCTCCGTGATGCTTTTTTAAACTTCTTAGAGATCAAGTACACAAAATAAAGTTATAACCACAAACCCTTTAGGGATAAAACTTGCAAGCATAACTCAACAAAGATATGTAGGTGGGGTTCTCAAACAAAACTTAAGCTTAAATGCACATACCAAAGAGTAAGTTAATAAAGTACTTATTTAGCTTAAAGTGTCATACAAAATCTCTCCCCTAATAGCCATTGTTGGACACAGCTCTACTAGCAAAAGTGTCCTTAGTCCTAGGCTTCAACATGCCTTAAGCCTTAACTGCCTTCACTCTCAGCATAATTGTTCCTTATTGCAAACTGTAGAAGATAAAATCAAAGGATTCATACAAGCAACTAATAAAATGAACATCATTGTGAGCTGAATGGCTTCTGGTAGCAGCCAGAGCACATTATCTAGTGAATACACTTACCATTAAACTAATTAATGCCCATTACCATCCCCAAGTAAAACAATTTATATCATTTTAGACACCGTCCCCATGTTTTAAGAAGTCAGGATAGAACAGCTTCAAAGACCATACTATACCTTGGCCACTACCAAAACAGCCTTCTGTAAAAATTCCCTCTCTGACATGTTTCTAAACATGAATGAGTTTAAACCTTTTCACAACCAAGAGAAGCACCACATGGCTAAAAGCTTTTGGCGTACTTTTCCATGACACAGGATAGGTCTCTACCATCCATATTTATTTTGCTATAATCTGTGTCAATTAGTACTTCCCTTTACTCTTCTAACAGAAGTATTTATTAGCCACACCCATGTAATAGTTTTTGTACATTACATAATCATATTTACATTTCCATCTATTGCTATGTGCCAGGTTAGCATTACTGTTAGTTTTATGTTTAATGTTACCTTCATTGTATTCCACTATAAAATAAGTGATTAATGTTTTCACTGCTGTAAGAAGTTTATTGCCATAATGTGTGTAGTCCTTAAAATTATCATGTTGTTCCTGCCTCTTGGCTCGAATTATGACTTAAAAAATGGTCCTTGGTCCAAGTCACAAATTGAAGGGATGAATGATGGAATAAATAAATACTGTCCACAGGTTTACTATCAAAAGCTAGAAATGCAGTTGATCGAATGATAGTTGAAGGAAAGTACAGTTTCAAAAATGCACAATGCCAAACTGGAATAATATGAACCCATAGTAATGAAAGTAAAGCATGATTCTTTATTATGGGTTCTGCATTGTGAATGGAGATCGTGGTACAGTGAAGATCAGGGAATTTAGCCTTTTCCATACTGCAGTGCGATCTCGGAACAAAACAGTAAAAACTTGTGCTGTAGAAGTAAAATTCTCACAGCACATTAAAATGAATAGCCTGGGTGTCTGACTTCACCTTCTGCTGTGTCGAATAATGTCGAATGCGGACGTCGGAGAAAGGAAATTTGACATGTAGCTGTAAAAACATTTTTGTTTTCAACATTTTATTTCATTGTATTAAACAAACGAAGAAGTGTCATTCTTGGTTTTGATAGTAAACCGTCCACACAATGTGAAGGGGGTGAAGTACATGAGGGGAATCTCTATGCCCTATAACACAAATTATTTTGCAGTTCACATAAAACACACACACAGCACACTGTCACATACTGTGTACCTGTAAACACTGCATAATATTGATTAGAGTTTTCATTGGTGCAAGTACAGGACTATTTGGTATAAAATAAGGCTCATAAAAGACTGCTGAACAAAAAAGCAGATTTATGTCACATATGCAGATGGACCACCAGTGGGACAAGAAAGAGAGGTCTGAAAACCCTAAGATAGAATGAGAGCTGAACAGTGAGTTAAGAATCCAAGCAAAATGTCAAGCATTACAGCATTGTGGGTGTCCCTGCTTTCCTGCACAGCATGCACAAAACTGCATATATAATGTATTCAGACATGAGAGCTAAACTTTCAATAATTCAGTATGTTTCAAATATGTGCAGAGAATTTATTTTTACTTTCTAATGGAAAGCTTTGTCAAGTGTGAATGATCCAAATTAACTGTTCCGTCTGTGGTTCAAGTGGCAAAGCTTGTGAGAAATAGTGCATGGAATAAATTATTCTTATGTAATTAAAGTGAAACAAAGTGTACACTGCAACACGTTGGGTCTACTTTACTGGGAGGCTTGGCAACATTAGGAGAAAAGTGACTTACACTGAATTATCCAGGAATATAAACAGGAGCTAATGAAATTAACTAAAAAATAAACAGGCAGATGCATGCACACAGTGTCATTTATTTAAAAAGAACTATCGACTTTATAGCACATGTTGACTTCACATATTTCAAACTGCATTATGCAAGTTACGCAAAACCAGAGTATGACTTTAATCCACTTTCAAACAAAAATAGATGAAAATAGTCTCTAGAGTCAATTTAGTCTTAAATTTTGTGCAGTTGTACTTTCAAAATAGTAAATCCAAAACACCTCCCTTTTATGTGAGAGAACATCACTATTTCCCACCCCAAACTTACATCTAGAATGTTTATTCTAGCTATATACATTAACCTTGAGTTCAGTGAGCCTTTTGTGACTACAGTATAATGGATCAGTGCATACTTCATATTGCACTATACATGGATCTATATTCACTGATGAAGAACTCCTGGACTCTTATTGCAGCATATGTGACATACTGGGTGTAGTGATAGAACTAAGGGCATATGACCAAGCACACTGCTCTGAATTCAGCATTAGCAGCAGTGCACAAACTATGGAGATGGGCAGTTGAACAACTAATATGACATGCTCTCCTCTCTAGTACCTTCCATGCTACTTCTCCAAATATATATATATAGTTCCCCTACAGTTTATCGAATCAAAATGTATATTTGGTCCACAAATGCTAGGTGTGGGGCATAATGGCACACATACGGATAGCCAAAACATCAAAAATGTCAAAGGTATGCTTTGTCAAGACAGGTGAATGGTTTGGAGGTTGTGAGAGTGTTTATGCACGTATGTGAGTGCTACTGTTACTGTTAGAGTCAGGGGGATAGTTTTTGCATGTTTGTGTGTTTCTGTGTGAGTGTGTACATGTTAGGGTTAGGGTCAGGGTTAAGTAATGGGATAGATGTAGTGTGGGTAGTGTGTGTTTTTGCATTTGTGTGCCTGAGTTTGTTTTGTGTAATGGCAGAGGTACAGAAAGGTTTTTTTAAGTTAAGGTGTAGGATTAGGGTTGGGGCAAAGGGCAGGGTTAGGGTTAGGGTTAGCACCCATTATTCAGATGGTGCAGTGGAGCAAATTTTAGGCTAGCGATATGGGGGGGGGGGTTAATGTGAAGATTTGGAAAGGAAATAGTTTTCCTGATCTTTTGTGGACTCAGTATATACAGCACTCAATATTATCTACTTTCGAACTTCTTAATGCCGTTATTTTATATTTGACAATAAGTACATTTGATAATGCATAAATATTATCTATATGTAAATATATTTACACACACACACACACACATATATATATATATATATATATATATATATATATATTTATTTATTTATTTATGGCTCTACTTCTAATAATCAAAAGACCACTTTCCCAAAACAGAATTTACTGAGGAGATAACACCGAACTGTTAATTTATGGAAAAATTACACTACCAATTATTTTAACAGGGAACATATGCACCTGGCCAACATGGTGAAATTTGCCCTGTTCCTCACTGTAGTGCAATACTGGAGTTGGTATATTTCGTTAGAGTGAATGTGGGGGGCACAGCCCCCCACATTGGGGTGTGTAGGGGGCATAGCCCCCCCCCCCACTTGGGTGGGTTTGACATACTGTGGTGTGTTTCTTCATTCAATGTTGCCAAGTGCATACTTTCCCTGTTAAAAAATTTGGTAGCATGATCGTCTGGTAAATTAACAGTTTGGTGTTGTCATCTCAATAAATTCAGTTTCGGGTAAGTGGTGTTTCGATCATTAGAAGTAGACCCATATATATATATATATATATATATATATATATATATATATATATATATGCACACACACACATATACATAGACATATACACCTGGCATGACCATTTAAGTGTTGCAGTGGCTGTACCCATGTTTATTTGTTATAAATTGCTCTTGTATGAATATGAAATACTCTAGCATATCATATTCTACCCTCCTCACAAACAATTTAACTAGCCATGCTTGGAATGTATCACTCATACTTTGCAAGAAAAGTTTTTGGAGTGACAATCTTGTACTGTTTATGTGGATTTTTTTAATATTAATATAAAAAATGGACAAGCACAGGAATCTGTCTAGTTCCAATATCAGCACCACGAGTGCTGAGGGCAAAAAATAAAAAAATAAGCAACTAGTGGTCTTAAAACTTCATTGATGAGCTTAGTCACAATAATTTCCAAAAATCATGAAACCCAGGTAGTGTTCCAAATCAACAAGCCTTTATTCATCACAGACAAGTGATCCTCAGTAACAAATCATCAGAAATAACTTGTCAGTGCTTGCATGTTTTAACTTAATGTTAAGAAATATATGATACAAAAACAGAGTGAGACATTGGATGAAAGATATGCACAATATTATGTCAGAAAACATTTCAATTGTAAGTTTTGCCAGAGTGCCAGCTAAGCAGTAGTTTTGAAACTATGCCTACTGTTTTTTTTTATTTTATGATAAACAGAATGCATAATACAGATTTATGCATGTCAAGTAAGCTTCGAAATCTGAACACTGGAAAGTGTTTAAGTTCCTTGAAGTCCATCCTTTTCCAAATGTTGGAATCTGAACATGCTCAGCATTCTACAGAATCATGATACAGTGTGATAACTCCATCCCTGCACTTGACTGGATAAACATGTGCATTAAAATGTAGCACACATTGTGAGGTATTAACTTTTCAAAAACACAGATACAGCAAGAGCATTTCGTTAGAATCACACAGTAGACAAGAACATCATAGTATTGAAATTATCTTGTTTTTAAGTTTTCATTTAATCCATACCTGCTCCCAGTAATTCTTTGTCCAGGCAATCTGCTGTTAGGGTCTTACTCAATTTCTACTCCCAGCTCACTTATAATGTACAGTTTCCATGAGTTTTTACTTATTTGTTAACCAGAGAATCGCATTAGGCAAAAGTGCTTCTTTTTAAGGGTGACATAGTCACTACCTGCTTAATTTACTTATTTAGAGTAATGCAATATGTAAATGGAGGCTCAGGGAATGAAGCTGATGCTTAAATGATGAAGCTTATTATCAGTTCATGCCAAAGATCCAGATGTGATGTTGAAGGCAGCTTGCAAGGGGAAACATGACAAGTATGTATTGCACTGTGCGACAGCAAGCATGGGGTAGGGGATAAAATGGAAGAGTAGGTAGAAACAATTACATGCATGCGTTGTACTGTCAGACAGGAAGGAGGAGGGTAGGGACAAACAGGAAGGGTAAGGAGAAACATGACAAATATGCATTGCACTGGCAGACAGCAAGCAAGAAGGGTGCAGTTGAAGAGGAAGGGTATGGAGAAATATAACATGCATGCATTGCACTGTCAGACAGCAAGCAGGACGGTGAGATTGAAGAGGAAGGGAAGGAATGGAGAGACATAACATGCATGCATTGCACTGTCAGACAGCAAGCAGGAGGGTGTATTTGGAGAAGAGTACAGGCAATTACAGAGGACATAGGTGGTAATAATTAAACAGCTTAAAAGTAATAATTCAAACATGACTAAGAAAATATTTGTCAACAGAGAAGGAAGTGTTTCCTTAGACACATTTCTAGAGAGAACATTGAAATGTGGTACTAGAACAATTGATCAAATATCACATTTGTAAAATAATGACATTTTACAGTTCAGTTAGACTCACAGTTTGTTGCATAATATAAAGTGTCACAATTTAATATACTACTTTGAACAAATTCTGTTCTATTAAAAATGTTCTTTTTTCCAAGCTGCAAAGTTTTTAATCACTTGACCATTAAATCAGTGTTTTGGTTTCTCTTTCCATAATTTTGATTGGATTTGTTTCTGAGTGGCTAATTATTATACTTGCTATATTTCCCTGTTTAATTTAGGAGAAAAGTATTTTATAAATTTCCAGTAATATGGCATTCAACTGTTATACCCTATTTAAAACACATTTAAGTGCAATTAAAACAATAGAAATAACTGAATGCAGCAGTGACACTTTTTTCCTAATAAAGTGAAAGTGTGTTTTTTCTTGGTTGAAGATCTGGTTTGTTCTGCCAAATCTCAATTTTCAGTAAAACGTGTTCCACTTTGGACATCTGAAAAAGTGAATATATATTTTAAGAAAAACAAGAATGAGCTATAGCTAAGGCATGTCTTTAACAAATGCTATTGTCAGAAAACATTAAATATTTCATCTAGACTATTATCTAGAAGTTCAGTGATGAGCTGAACATCACACATATGTGTATCAAAAAGTGGCCCCTGGGGGCCTAGCAGCCCCCAGGACCCCATCTTAATTCAGTTACGTCTTCAAGAGTTATCGCAATATAACGTTGAGCAAGCCCACTGTGATATCCTATATTTGGCCACACACAGCGTCCTTCTTTAGATATGTAAAAAGGTGGCAACCTTAATTTTGAAAATACTGCATTATGGTTTCACATAGAATACTGTACAGGCAGATACATCTAAAATTGATTGATTTTGGTGTTGCCTCACCCTTTGTCCATTTGTACATCTACAGCCTGTCACCATAGGTCAAGAACATGGTCACATACTAACGTTTTATAAAATGTGATTGGTAGGGAGTTAAGTTTTCTTTGAATCCTTTTAGAAAACCACTGCATAAAAAGGTCAGTGATGGATAGTTTATCTACCCAATTAGAAAATAAATAAACTAAACTTAAAATAATTTTGTCTAGTAATATCAAATGGAGCTCTTTAACTGCAATCAAAACTGGTTACAAGTTTCATATCTAACAACAAGGTCATTTGTTATAAGAATGTTCCTGGTTAAGAACTTATAAGTTCATAGGAGGTTACTAGGCTAGTGGCCCTAGACCCCTTACAAGCCTAGCCATGTTAATCCCAAGTTACCCCAGTTGTTCTTATTAGCTGGACATAATGCACAGAGTCAGTCTATGGTCACCACCGACTACCCCTGTCCATGAGAGACATGGGTGCCACCCCTGGGATGAACTTGCAGTCTCCCATCCATTTGTCTAGGTTGCTCTTGGATAGGGTCAACGAGGAGCTCTGCTTCACATGAATTTGAAGTTCATTCCAGAGGAGAGGCAGTCTTTGGGAGACACATCTGTCTCTCCATCATGTTCTATTACTATCACAGGCTAGATTAAGGTCTTTAGAGCGAGTGACTCTTGTGCCATTAGATTTGTGGATGTGCAGTATTTCCATCAAGACTGGGTAAGAGACTGCCTTGTAGGCCAGGCACAAGTCACCTCTCAGCAGCCTATACAATACAGAATACAGTGACAGGGCTTTCAGTCTATCCTTGTACGTCATGGTTTGTAACCCTATATTCTCTTGGTGAGAAGTCTCTGTGGTCTCTCCAGCTGCTGCAGGTGTCTAGTGAAGTACATGCATACATGGGGTGTTCTCATTATTATAATTAGTGGTGAATTCTCCTTTTCCAAAGGGAATAGTAATGCACTTTTTTGCATTTAATTTTAGACAATGGCTTTTGCAGCAATAATTTTTCTGTGTTAGCCTTTCCTGTAATATGTTAACAACAGTGGGCACAAAATTTGCAATCATCAGTGAACTTTGTAATGCAAAGACCATCTACTTTAGCCTGGACTTCCGAGAAATAGATTCCAAACAGTAAATGGCCCAGCACAGATCCTTGTGGTATGCCACTGGTGAGGGGTCTATTAATAGAGGTGGAGTCACCAACTTTGACAGTATGTGTTCTGTCAGTGGGCCAATTGGCTACCCATCTAGTGATATAAGGTTTAATCCCCAACTGGGAAAGCTTCTGAATGATACCTGAGTGGGGGATTGTGTCAAAAGCCTTGGTTAGGTCAATATATGTGGTATGAACTGTCTTACCTTCATCCAAGGCTCTGGTGACTTTCTGTAAGAGGTCTACTAGGTTTAATAAGCATGATCTACCCTTAATGGAGCCAAATTGGGTTGGATCTAGTCTGAAAGTCGCCTATGTCCTTGTTGAGAAGGTCCATGATGATTTTTTCCATGGCCTTGCAGATGGGACTGGTTAGACCTATGAGTCCATAGTTCCCAGGGTCAGTTGGTGGCCCCACTTTGTGCAAGGGTATTACTGTTGCTGTTCTCCACTCTGCTGGAACAAAGACAGTTCTCAGGCTATGGCTAATGAAAACACTAAGTGGGTCCACTAGATCCTGTTTTAGATTGCTTAGTAAACAAACTGGGATGTTATCTGGTCCCACTGAGGCTTTGTTTTAAGCCTTGGCGAACACAGATATGAACTTATCTCTAGGGATATTAGGCATAGGATTGGTGCCTGGTATGCTTTGGGGTATGGCTGGTGGGGCAGGGGGCTGAAGTTTGAGCCAAATCTGTCAGCGAGCAGGTTGGCAATTTCCTCCAGTACAGTGTGAGTGGTACCATGTACTATCAGTTTGGCACATAGCTGGGCATCCCCTTTTAGATTTTGGATGTATTTAAAGAATGCCTTATGATTATCCTTAGCTAGTGATACTATTTTAGCTTCATAATTAGCTTTAGAGGGTTTTACAAAATTTCTGATTTGCTTGTTTGAGCTGTGGAGGAAATTCTTCCTCTGCTAAGTCAGTTCCCCTCTTATTGTTAGACATCAGTTTCTTCCTCTTGTTATATAACCTGTTTATACGTGAGGTCCACCAGGATGGCTTGTTTTTTTAGGAGGACCTGGTTTTATCCGGTCAGGTACAGCCAAGTCTATACAGTTACTTAAGTGTTTATATAGGGCATCTGAGTACACCTCTGCATATGAGTCATTATTGTCTTATTGTTTGTGAATGCCGGGAGGGGTATAAAAGCTTTTATACCATCACTTAGTAGCCTGTTTGCTTTGGAAAAGTTTTTGAGTTTTTTTAGCCCCTGTACATTTGAATTGGCAAAGTCCAGTTGAAGGAAGGATAGATGAAATCACGCATGACAAAAGTATGGGGCTATATGGCGAGTGATTCCAGTAAGTCCAG